>NW_026636621.1:0-2382 GCF_028554395.1 Pezoporus wallicus | reverse complement strand
GGGGCTGGACACGTGTGCTCTATGGGGCTGGACACGTGTGTTCTACACGTGTGCTCTATGGGGCACGTGTGTTCTATGGGGCTGGACACGTGTGCTCTATGGGGCTGGACACGTGTGCTCTATGGGGCTGGACACGTGGGGCTGGACACGTGTGTTCTATGGGGCTGGACACGTGTGCTCTATGGGGCTGGTGTGGTGCGCTATGGGGCTGGACACGTGTGTTCTATGGGGCTGGACACGTGTGCTCTATGGGGCTATGGGGCTGGACACGTGTGTTCTATGGGGCTGGACACGTGTGTTCTATGGGGCTGGACACACGTGTGCTCTATGGGGCTGGACACGTGTGTTCTATGGGGCTGGACACGTGTGTTCTATGGGGCTGGACACGTGTGTTCTGGGGCTGGATGGGGCTGGACACGTGTGCTCTATGGGGCTGGACACGTGTGTTCTATGGGGCTGGACACGTGTGCTCTATGGGGCTGGACACGTGTGCTCTATGGGGCTGGACACGTGTGCTCTATGGGGCTGGACACGTGTGCTCTATGGGGCTGGACACGTGTGCTCTATGGGGCTGGACACGTGTGCTCTATGGGGCTGGACACGTGTGCTCTATGGGGCTGGACACGTGTGCTCTATGGGGCTGGACACGTGTGCTCGATGGGGCTGGACACGTGTGTGCTATGGGGCTGGACACGTGTGCTCTATGGGGCTGGACACGTGTGCTCTATGGGGCTGGACACGTGTGCTCTATGGGGCTGGACACGTGTGTTCTATGGGGCTGGACACGTGTGCTCTATGGGGCTGGACACGTGTGCTCTATGGGGCTGGACACGTGTGTTCTGTGGGGCTGGACACGTGTGCGCTATGGGGCTGGACACGGGTGCTCTATGGGGATGGACACGTGTGCTCTATGGGGCTGGACATGTGCGCTATGGGGATGGACACGTGTGCTCTATGGGGCTGGACACGTGTGCTCTATGGGGCTGGACACGTGTGCTCATGGTGTGTGCTCTATGGGGCTGGACACGTGTGCTCTATGGGGCTGGACACGTGTGCTCTATGGGGCTGGACACGTGTGCTCTATGGGGCTGGACACGTGTGCGCTATGGGGCTGGACACGTGTGTTCTATGGGGCTGGACACGTGTGTGGGGCTGCTCTATGGGGCTGGACACGTGTGCTCTATGGGGCTGGACACGTGTGCTCTATGGGGCTGGACACGTGTGCTCTATGGGGCTGTGTGTTCTATGGGGCTGGACACGTGTGCGCTATGGGGCTGGACACGTGTGCTCTATGGGGCTGGACACGTGTGCTCTATGGGGCTGGACACGTGTGCTCTATGGGGCTGGACACGTGTGCTCTATGGGGCTGGACACGTGTGCTCTATGGGGCTGGACACGTGTGCTCTATGGGGCTGGACACGTGTGCGCTATGGGGCTGGACACGTGTGCTCTATGGGGCTGGACACGTGTGCTCTATGGGGCTGGACACGTGTGCGCTATGGGGCTGGACACGTGTGCTCTATGGGGCTGGACACGTGTGTTCTGTGGGGCTGGACACGTGTGCGCTATGGGGCTGGACAGGTGTGCGCTATGGGGATGGACACGTGTGTTCTGTGGGGCTGGACACGTGTGCTCTATGGGGCTGGACAGGTGTGCGCTATGGGGCTGGACACGTGTGTTCTATGGGGCTGGACACGTGTGCTCTATGGGGCTGGACACGTGTGTCACGTGTCCTGACACATGTATTACGTCATTACATACATGTCACGTGTTCCAACACACGTCTTACGTGTCCTTGCACACAGAGCGCCTATGGACACCCTATAGCGCCCCATAGCGTCTCACAGCACCCACAGCACCCTATAGGCAGCCACAGCACCTATAGACACCCATAGACACCCATAGCACCCATAGCACCCCATAGACACCCATAGACACCCACAGCACCCCATAGACACCCATAGACACCCATAGCACCCATAGCACCCATAGACACCCATAGACACCCATAGCACCCATAGCACCCATAGCACCCCATAGACACCCATAGACACCCATAGACACCCATAGCACCCATAGACACCCATAGACACCCATAGCACCCATAGCACCCCATAGACACCCATAGCACCCATAGACACCCGCAGCACCCCATAGACACCCATAGACACCCATAGCACCCATAGACACCCATAGACACCCATAGCACCCACAGCACCCCATAGACACCCATAGACACCCACAGCACCCCATAGACACCCATAGACACCCATAGACACCCATAGCACCCATAGACACCCATAGACACCCATAGCACCCATAGACACCCATAGACACCCATAGCACCCATAGACCCCATAGACACCCATAGACACCCACAGC
>NW_026636619.1:0-2386 GCF_028554395.1 Pezoporus wallicus | reverse complement strand
GGCTGTGTCTCTTCAGCACACAAGGAGCTTTGCAACGGGGTCACCATCATTGCAGTCTCTCCTCGGTTTCATACCTAAAAGTCCATTTGAATCCAAATTCTCAGGTGGTCTCTCTCAGCTGCCCAGCAGCACAGTGAGTACAGCACGAACGTTTGGCATCTGCTCCCACAGCAGAAGAGCCAGGATTGAAAGCTGGTGCTGGACCTGTTCAGCACACAATCCCCTTTACATTGGTGCCTCCATCGTTGCTTTCACTGCTCACTTTCATACAGGAAAAGCATTTGAATGGAATCAGTCCAGAGCCTGCTCTCTGCTGCGCAGCAACACAGTCAGCACAGAATGAACAGTGGCATCTGCTCACACGGCAGAAGGACCAGCAGGGAAAGCTAGTGCTGGGCTTCTTCAGCACACAAGCAGCTTTGCAACGGGGTCACCATCATTGCAGTCTCTCCTCGGTTTCATACCTAAAAGTCCATTTGAATCCAAATTCTCAGGTGGTCTCTCTCAGCTGCCCAGCAGCACAGTGAGTACAGCACGAACGTTTGGCATCTGCTCCCACAGCAGAAGAGCAAGGATTGAAAGCTGGTGCTGGACCTGTTCAGCACACAATCACCTTTACATTGGTGCCTCCATCGTTGCTTTCACTGCTAACACTCATACAGGAAAAGCATTTGAATGGAATCAGTCCAGAGCCTGCTCCCTGCTGGCAGCAACACAGCACAGAATGAACAGTGGATTCTGCTCGCACAGCAGAAGGACCAGCAGGGAAAGCTAGTGCTGGGCTTCTTCAGCACACAAGGAGCTTTGCAACGGGGTCACCATCATTGCAGTCTCTCCTCGGTTTCATACCTAAAAGTCCATTTGAATCCAAATTCTCAGGTGGTCTCTCTCAGCTGCCCAGCAGCACAGTGAGTACAGCACGAACGTTTGGCATCTGCTCCCACAGCAGAAGAGCAAGGATTGAAAGCTGGTGCTGGACCTGTTCAGCACACAATCACCTTTACATTGGTGCCTCCATCGTTGCTTTCACTGCTAACACTCATACAGGAAAAGCATTTGAATGGAATCAGTCCAGAGCCTGCTCCCTGCTCGCAGCAACACAGCACAGAATGAACAGTGGCATCTGCTCACACGGCAGAAGGACCAGCAGGGAAAGATAGGGCTGTGTCTCTTCAGCACACAAGGAGCTTTGCAACGGGGTCACCATCATTGCAGTCTCTCCTCGGTTTCATACCTAAAAGTCCATTTGAATCCAAATTCTCAGGTGGTCTCTCTCAGCTGCCCAGCAGCACAGTGAGTACAGCACGAACGTTTGGCCTCTGCTCCCACAGCAGAAGAGCCAGGATTGAAAGCTGGTGCTGGACCTGTTCAGCACACAATCCCTGGTGCTCCATCGTTGCTTTCACTGCTCACTTTCACGCAGGAAAAGCATTTGAATGGAATCAGTCCAGAGCCTGCTCTCTGCTGCGCAGCAACACAGTCAGCACAGAATGAACAGTGGCATCTGCTCACACGGCAGAAGGACCAGCAGGGAAAGCTAGTGCTGGGCTTCTTCAGCACACAAGCAGCTTTGCAACGGGGTCACCATCATTGCAGTCTCTCCTCGGTTTCATACCTAAAAGTCCATTTGAATCCAAATTCTCAGGTGGTCTCAGCTGCCCAGCAGCACAGTGAGTACAGCACGAACGTTTGGCATCTGCTCCCACAGCAGAAGAGCAAGGATTGAAAGCTGGTGCTGGACCTGTTCAGCACACAATCCCCTTTACATTGGTGCCTCCGTCGTAGCTTTCACTGCTAACACTCATACAGGAAAAGCATTTGAATGGAATCAGTCCAGAGCCTGCTCCCTGCTGGCAGCAACACAGCACAGAATGAACAGTGGATTCGCTCAGCTGCCCAGCAGCACAGTTAGTACAGCACGAACGTTTGGCATCTGCTCCCACAGCAGAAGAGCAAGGATTGAAAGCTGGTGCTGGACCTGTTCAGCACACAATCCCCTTTACATTGGTGCCTCCATCGTTGCTTTCACTGCTAACACTCATACAGGAAAAGCATTTGAATGGAATCAGTCCAGAGCCTGCTCCCTGCTGGCAGCAACACAGCACAGAATGAACAGTGGCATCTGCTCACACGGCAGAAGGACCAGCAGGGAAAGCTAGTGCTGGGCTTCTTCAGCACACAAGCAGCTTTGCAACGGGGTCACCATCATTGCAGTCTCTCCTCGGTTTCATACCTAAAAGTCCATTTGAATCCAAATTCTCAGGTGGTCTCTCTCAGCTGCCCAGCAGCACAGTGAGTACAGCACGAACGTTTGGCATCTGCTCCCACAGCAGAAGAGCCAGGATTGAAAGCTGGTGCTGGACCTGTTCAGCACACAATCACCTTT
>NW_026636618.1:0-2387 GCF_028554395.1 Pezoporus wallicus | reverse complement strand
CCCCATCATCCCATTGGAGGACCCCATCATCCCAATGGAGGACCCCATCATCCCAATGGAGGATCCCATTGAGGACCCCATCATCCCAGTGGAGGACCCCATCATCCCATTGGAGGACCCCATCATCCCAATGAGGACCCCATCATCCCATTGGAGGACCCCATCATCCCAATGGAGGATCCCATTGGAGGACCCCATCATCCCATTGGAGGACCCCATCATCCCAATGGAGGATCCCTTTGGAGGACCCCATCATCCCAGTGGAGGACCCCATCATCCCATTGGAGGACCCCATCATCCCAATGGAGGACCCCATCATCCCAATGGAGGATCCCATTGGAGGACCCCATCATCCCAGTGGAGGACCCCATCATCCCATTGGAGGACCCCATCATCCCAATGGAGGACCCCATCATCCCATTGGAGGACCCCATCATCCCAATGGAGGATCCCATTGGAGGACCCCATCATCCCATTGGAGGACCCCATCATCCCAATGGAGGATCCCATTGGAGGACCCCATCATCCCAGTGGAGGACCCCATCATCCCATTGGAGGACCCCATCATCCCAATGGAGGATCCCATTGGAGGACCCCATCATCCCATTGGAGGACCCCATCATCCCAATGGAGGACCCCATCATCCCATTGGAGGACCCCATCATCCCAACGGAGGATCCCTTTGGAGGACCCCATCATCCCAATGGAGGATCCCATTGGAGGACCCCATCATCCCAGTGGAGGACCCCATCATCCCAACGGAGGATCCCTTTGGAGGACCCCATCATCCCCACGGGGACCCCACACCTCCCCGGGGGTGTCCCTCACCGTAGAGCCTCTCGCGGGTGCCCAGGCGCTCGGCGGGCACCCTCACGCGCATGCAGCCGCGGATGTTGCCGGTCTCCTCGCCGCGGTGCGACAGGAAGGTGAGGAACTGCTGCGCCGTGCTGCCGATCATGGACTTGAGCGCGATCACGCACTCCCCTGGGACGGCAGCCGGGACGGGGGTGAGCGGCATCCCATGGGAATACCCCCCCCCCCGCCGGGATGGAGGCACTCACCGTAGGACTCGTACCCATCGAGGGACTTGACGGTGAGCAGGAGGTGCTGGTCCTGCAGGTACTCGATGTCCGAGAGGATGGGCTTCAGCTGCGGGGTGGAGGGCGTGAGATGGGATGGGATAGAGATGGGATGGGATAGAGATGCGATGGGATGGGATAGGGATGGGATGGGATAGAGATGGGATGGGATAGAGATGGGATGGGATGGGATGGGATAGAGATGGGATGGGATAGAGATGGGATGGGATGGGACGGGATAGAGATGGGATGGGATGGGATAGAGATGGGATGGAATGGGATAGAGATGGGATGGGATAGAGATGCGATGGGATGGGATAGGGATGGGATGGGATAGAGATGGGATGGGATAGAGATGGGATGGGATGGGATGGGATAGAGATGGGATGGGATAGAGATGGGATGGGATGGGACGGGATAGAGATGGGATGGGATGGGATAGAGATGGGATGGAATGGGATGGGATGAGATGGGATGGGATGGGATAGAGATGGGATGGGATCAAAATTGGTCTGTACAACTGATTTAAGTCAGTTTCAAAGTCTCTTCACCTATGGATTAAAAATAACAAGCACACTTGAATAATGATTCACAGCACTTTTCTGATTAACAGCTAATTTCCCAGATTAAATTTTGGGAAAATATATTATAAGTTTTGTTTATTAAAAATTTAAGAACCTTCTCTCCCCTCCCTCCTCTTCCCCCAAAATGAATAGGAAAATGCTTGGAACAACATACACCTAATTATAAAAACATTAATAGAAGAGGGATAGAGACATTGACCAAGGCTTGAAATAATTACACAAATTGAATCAAGTTTGTGTGCCTTGTTATTCTATTGACAGCCATGTCATTAGATGATAACTAACCCAAACACCTAGGAAGTTAGAAACTCTATTCAAAGATACATTACCCTTTGCAGAATTCCGAAGCCATCAGCATACAACCTGCACTCATTAGTCGGGCAGTCCATCTGTAAGGAAATCTTTTGTAACGCTAAAAAACCCATACTGGAGATTCGGCTTATCCTTCCAGACCTAAATATGTATTTTGTAATGTCTTGTTCTAGGCAGATGTAAAAATCAGGATTTCACAAGCTTCTTGTCTCTGTTTTAGCTGGAGATGACAAAGTACACAGCAGGCAGAAATTCCTTCCCTAACTACTAAGTTCTTAAAATGAATGTTTGCTATAGAGTTAATGCAACCAAGGGGAGGCAATATGCAAAAAGAAGAAATTCCACACTAAATATAGATAAGCACTTTCAGGAGCTCATCACGCAAAGAAAAATATTTTGAAATGGAAGAAAG
>NW_026636617.1:0-2399 GCF_028554395.1 Pezoporus wallicus | reverse complement strand
GGGTTGGGACATCCATGGTGATGGGGGGACATCCATGGGGATAGGGGGGAGACACCCATGAGGGTGGGAGGACAACCATGGGGCAGGGGGGGAACACCCGCAGGGCTAAGGAGGGGATCTCTATGGGGCTGGGGGGACACCCATGGGGCTATGGAGGGGACATCTATGGGTGCGAGCCCCCCCCATGGCCATGGGGCACCCCACGCCTGCTCCATTCCCCGCCTCCAGGCTGCTGGACGTGATCCACACGGAGAACAAGCTCTACCTGGTCTTCGAGTTCCTGCACCAGGACCTCAAGAAGTTCATGGACTCCTCATCCCTCAGCGGCATCGCGCTGCCCCTCATCAAGGTGTGTGTGTGTGGGGGTCACCACGATGTGGGGCGAGGGGGGGTCACCCCACCTCCCTATTGACCCCCCCATCGTCCCCATAGAGTTACCTGTTCCAGCTGCTGCAGGGCCTGGCCTTCTGCCACGCTCACCGCGTGCTGCACCGCGACCTCAAGCCCCAGAACCTGCTCATCAACACCGACGGTGCCATCAAATTGGCCGACTTCGGCCTGGCCCGCGCCTTCGGGGTGCCCGTGCGCACCTACACCCATGAGGTAGGCGCTGGGGGGGTCGCCCTGGGGGTGCCAGCGGGGACCCGGTGCCCATCATGTGTCCCCTTGCGGCAGGTTGTGACCCTCTGGTACCGCGCGCCCGAGATCCTCCTGGGGTGCAAGTACTACTCCACAGCGGTGGACATCTGGAGCCTGGGCTGCATCTTCGCCGAGATGGTGGGTGATGGATGGGGCCCCCCCACGCCCCCCACCGCTGGGTGCCCCCAGCATCCATGGGGTGGGTTCTGCCCATCCCATTGCAGTGGAACCGCACGGTGTGGGGCTGGGATCAGAGGGGCTTTCGGGGTGATGTTGGGGTCCCAGGGGTGCCCCCAGCATCCATGGGGTGGGTTCTGTCTTTTCCATCCCATCCCATTTACACCAGTGGCTCCTTGATGGGTCTGGGATCAAAGGGGCTTTGTGGGTGACAGTGGGGTCCAAGGGGTGCGTCTATGGGTTGGTTTCTTCCCATCCCGTTGACGCCAGTGCCTCCCTGATGGAGCTGGGATCAAAGGGGCTTTGTGGGTGACATTGGGGTCCAAGGGGTGCCCCTGGGATCTATGGGGTGAGTTCTACCCATCCCATCCCATCCCGTCCCTGAATGGAGCTGGGATCAAAGGCACTTCATGGCTGTCATGTGAGCTGCTCCCGGGGGGTGCCCATCACGCGTCCCAACCGCATCCCCCATTGACCCCCAGCTGCCTGCACCACGATCCCAGCACGGGGTGGGGGGGGGGGTGTCACGAGGCGCCGGTGTGAGCACTCACACGGGTGATCCCATAGGATCCCACAGGACGGGGTTGGGGGGGCTGATCCCATAGGATCCCACAGGACGGGGTTGCGGGGGCTGATCCCATTGGATCCCACGGGATGGGGTTGGGAGGGGCTGATCCCATTGGATCCCACAGGACGGGGTTGGGGGGGCTGATCCCATTGGATCCCACAGGAAGCAGTTGGGGGGGGCTGATCCCATTGGATCCCACGGGACAGGGTTGGGGGGGGCTGATCCCATTGGATCCCACGGGAAGCAGTTGGGGGGGGCTGATCCCATTGGATCCCACGGGAAGCAGTTGGGGGGGGCTGATCCCATTGGATCCCACGGGACAGGGTTGGAGGGGGGGCTGATCCCATTGAATCCCACGGGAAGCAGTTGGGGGGGGCTGATCCCATTGGATCCCACGGGACAGGGTTGGAGGGGGCTGATCCCATTGAATCCCACGGGACAGGGTTGGGGGGGGCTGATCCCATTGGATCCCGCGGGACGGGGTTGGGGGGGGCTGATCCCATTGGATCCCATGGGATTGGGGGGGACTGATCCCATTGGATCCCATGGGACGGGGTTGGAGGGGGCTGATCCCATTGGATCCCGCGGGACGGGGTTGATCCCATTGGGTGCCGCTGGGCGCAGATCACCCGCCGCGCGCTCTTCCCGGGGGACTCGGAGATCGACCAGCTCTTCCGCATCTTCCGCACGCTGGGCACGCCGGACGAGGCCGCGTGGCCGGGGGTCACGGCCATGCCCGACTACAAACCCACCTTCCCCAAGTGGGCCCGCCAGGACTTCACCAAGGTGGTGCCACCCCTCGAGGAGGAGGGGCGCAAGCTCTTAGCGGTGAGTACGGGGGGTCCCCATTGAAGGGGGGGGATACAACAGGGACCCCCCCCTTAATCCCCCCCTTTCTCTGTCCCCCCCCCCAGCAAATGCTGCACTACGACCCCAACAAGCGCATCTCGGCCAAGGCGGCGCTGGGACACCCCTTCTTCCGCGATGTCACCCGCACCGTCCCCCACCTGCGCCT
>NW_026636616.1:0-2438 GCF_028554395.1 Pezoporus wallicus | reverse complement strand
TGGGGCGCCCCATAGGGACAAGGGAGCACCACCTCTATGGGGCGCCCCATAGGGACAGCGAGCACCACCTCTATGGGCGCCCCATAGGGACAAGGGGAGCACCACCTCTATGGGGCGCCCCATAGGGACAGGGAGCACCCTCTCTATGGGGCACCCCCATCTATGGGCCCCCCCCAATGCTTTTAGAGCAGTGTCAGTAAGGTTGTATTTATTACCCCCCCACTTGTGCTGGGGGGGCTGCACCCCTGCTGGCCCCATACCCGCTATGGGGGGACTGGCCCCATACCCGCTATGGGGGGGCCATAGCCCCATACCCGCTATGGGGGGGCTGCACTATGGCCCCATGGCCCCATACCCCATACCCGCTATGGGGGGGCTGCACCCCTATGGCCCCATACCCGCTATGGGGTGGCTGCACTATGGCCCCATACCGCTATGGGGTGGCTGCACCATAGCTGCTATGGGCGCTGCACCCCTATGGCCCCATACCCGCTATGGGGGGAGCTGCACCCCTATGGCCCCATACCCGCTATGGGGGGGGGGCTGCCCCTATGGCCCCATACCCCGCTATGGGGGGGCTGCACCCCTATGGCCCCATACCCGCTATGGGGTGGCTGCACCCCTATGGCCCCATACCCGCTATGGGGGGGGCTGCACCCCTATAGCCCCATACCCGCTATGGGGGGGCTGCACCCCGATGGCCCCATACCCGCGATGGGGTGGCTGCACCCCGAGGGCCCCATCCCCGCGATGGGGGGGCTGCACCCCTATGGCCCCATACCCGCTATGGTGGAGCTGCACCCCTATGGCCCCATACCCGCTATGGGGGGGGGCTGCACCCCGATGGCCCCATACCCGCTATGGGGGGGCTGCACCCCTATAGCCCCATACCCGCTATGGGGGGGCTGCACCCCCTATGGCCCCATACCCGCTATGGGGGGGCTGCACACCCTATAGCCCCATACCCGCTATGGGGGGGCTGCACCCCTACCCGCTATGGGGGGGCTGCACCCCTATAGCCCCATACCCGCTATGGGGGGGGCTGCACCCCTATAGCCCCATAGCCGCTATGGGGGGGGCTGCACCCCTATGGCCCCATAGCCGCTATGGGGTTTGGGGTCTCCCCATAGGGGCTGTGTGGGGCACGGTTCCCCCCCATGTAAATAAACGCTGCTGTGGCTTTTCCTGCTGCCTCCGGTGCCTTCCATGGGGAACCCCTATGGGGTCTGTGCGTGCTTATGGGGTGGGGGGGTCTATGGGGGGCCTGTGTGTGGCTATGGGGGGTCTATGTGTGTCTATAGGGGGTCTATACGTGTCTATAGGGGATGTATATGTGTCTATAGGGGGTCTATACGTGTCTATAGGGGATGTATATGTGTCTATAGGGGGTCTATACGTGTCTATAGGGGTGTATATGTGTATATAGGGGGTCTATACGTGTCTATAGGGGATGTATATGTGTCTATAGGGTGTCTATACGTGTCTATAGGGGATGTATATGTGTATATAGGGGGTCTATACGTGTCTATAGGGGATGTATATGTGTCTATAGGGGGTCTATACGTGTCTATAGGGGATGTATATGTGTATATAGGGGGTCTATACGTGTCTATAGGGGATGTATATGTGTATATAGGGGGTCTATACGTGTCTATAGGGGATGTATATGTGTATATATGGGGTCTATACGTGTCTATAGGGGATGTATATGTGTATATAGGGGGTCTATACGTGTCTATAGGGGATGTATATGTGTATATAGGGGGTCTATACGTGTCTATAGGGGATGTATATGTGTATATAGGGGGTCTATACGTGTCTATAGGGGATGTATATGTGTATATAGGGGGTCTATACGTGTCTATAGGGGATGTATATGTGTATATAGGGGGTCTATAGGTGTCTATAGGGGATGTATATGTGTATATAGGGGGTCTATACGTGTCTATAGGGGATGTATATGTGTATATAGGGGGCCTATGTGTGTCTATAGGGGGTCTATGTGTGGCTATAGGGGGTCTATATGTGTCTATGGGGGTCTATAGATGTATATAGGGGGTGTGTATGTGTATATAGGGGGTCTATATGTGTCTATAGGGGGTCTATAGATGTATATAGGGGTGTGTATATGTGTATATAGGGGATCTATATGTGTCTATAGGGGGTCTATAGATGTATATAGGGGGTGTGTATGTGCCTATAGGGGGTGTATATATGTATATAGGGGGCCTATGTGTGGCTGTATGGGGTCTATATATGTACATAGGGGGCCTGTGTGTGTCTATAGGGGGTCTATGTGTGTCTATAGGGGTGTATATGTGTATATAGGACATGTATATGTGTCTATAGGGGGTGTATATGTGTATATAGGGCATGTATATGTGTATATGGGGGCCTATATGTGTATACAGGGGGCCTGTGTGTGTCTATAGGGGGTC
>NW_026636615.1:0-2383 GCF_028554395.1 Pezoporus wallicus | reverse complement strand
GCATGTATTGCTCCCCCGGACCCCCCCCGTGATACCCCAGCACCCATGGGACCCCCCCCGGACCCCCCTGTGACACCCCAGCGCCCAGGGACCCCCACCCATGGGACCCCCACCCATGGGACCCCCCAGCACCCAGGGACCCCCACCCATGGACCCCCCCCAGCACCCAGGGACACCCCCACCCATGGGAACCCCCAGCACCCAGGACCCCCCCAGCACCCAGGACCCCCCCACCCATGGGACCCCCCAGCACCCACCTCTCACTGGTTTGCCGCAGGCGCCTGAGCTGCGCAGCCTGAGCCTCCAGAGCCACCTCCTCCCGCAGCCGCTGCTGGGCCTGAGACCAGTATGGACCAGTATGGACCAGTACAGACCAGTATGGACCAGTATGGACCAGTACGGACCAGTACAGACCAGTATGGACCAGTACGGACCAATATGAGCCGGTACAGACCAGTATGGATCAAGAAAGATCAGTACAGGCCAGTATGCACCAGTACAGATCAGTACAGACCATCATGGATCAGTATGGCTCCAGTACAGACCAGTATGCACCAGTACAGACCAATATAGACCAGCGTGGCCCCAGATACTGCTGTTTTTGCAATAGCCCCGTGCTCCCAGTGCTCCCAATGCTCCCAGTGCTCCCAATGCTCTGTGCCTCCAAGAGCTCCCAGACCCTCCCACTGCTCCCAATCCCTCCCAGAGCTCTCAGTGCCTCCCAGTCCCTCCCAGTGCTCCCAGTGCCTCTCAGAGCTCCCGGTGCTCCCAGTCCCTCACAGTGCTCCCATTGCTCCCCAATGCCTCCCAGTGCTCCCCAATGCCTCCCAGTTACTCCCAGTCCCTCCCAGTGCTCCCAGTCCCTCCAGTGCTTCCAATGCCTCCCAATTAGCCAATGCCTCCCATGCTCCCAGTCCCTCCCAGTGCTTCCCAGTGCTCCCATTGACCAATCCCGTGCTCCCATTGACCAATCCCACTGCTCCCATTGACCAATCCCAGTGCTCCCATTGACCAATCCCACTGCTCCCATTGACCAATCCCAGTGCTCCCATTGACCAATCCCGGTGCTCCCAGTACCCCCCAGTGCTCCCATTGACCAATCCCAGTGCTCCCATTGACCAATCCCAGTGCTCCCATTGACCAATCCCAGTGCTCCCATTGACCAATCCCAGTGCTCCCATTGACCAATCCCAGTGCTCCCATTGACCAATCCCAGTGCTCCCATTGACCAATCCCAGTGCTCCCATTGACCAATCCCAGTGCTCCCATTGACCAATCACGGGGCTCCCAGTGCTCCCATTGACCAATCACGGGGCTCCCAGTGCTCCCATTGACCGATCCCAGTGCTCCCATTGACCAATCCCAGTGCTCCCATCAGTGCTCCCAGTACCTGCCGCAGGTGCTCCCAGTACCTGCCGCAGGTGCTCCCAGTCCCTCCCATTGCTCCCATTGCTCCCAGTCCCTCCCAGTGCTCCCAGTCCCTCCCAGTGCTCCCAGTACCTGCCGCAGGTGCTCCCTCCTGCACCCATGCTCTGCCCGGTGCTGCTCCTGTCGCAGCTCCAGCAGCTCCCCCGCTGCCTCCTTGTTGCTGCTGCGGGGGGGGGACGGGGGGGGGACACCCCAAATGAGGGCCCCCCCCCCATAGTACCACAGTGGATGGGGGGGGGCAGCGTAGTTTTGGGGTGCCCTTTATAGGGGTTCCCCCCTTCACTCACTACAGAGACCAAGGGGGGGGGGCAGCACCTTTGGGGGGGGCAAAGCAATGTTGGGGTCCCCCCAGTGAATTTGGGGTCCCTGAGTGCTTCAGTGGGGATCCCAGGGTGGGGTTTGGGGGTACCCAACTTTTGGGGTGCTCCTTTTGTAGGGGACCATTTCTTAGCCCTGAATGGCTTTGGCTTAAGGGGGGGCTGGGGTTCAAGGAGGGGATTTGGAGGTTCAAGGGGGGGGCTGGGTTTGGGGGGCTGGGTTTTGTGGGGAGCCCACTTTTGGGGTGCCCCTTTCTTAGGGACCCCTCTCTTAGCCCTGAATGGCTTTGGCCTGGGGGGTGGTTTGAAGTTCAAGTGGGGAATCTTCGGTGCTCAAGAGGGGGTATTTGGGGGTGTAGGGGGGGGTCTGGATTTGGAGGGGGGGGCAGGTTTTGGAGTGACCCCACTTTTGGGGTGCCCCTTTCTTAGGGACCCCTTTCTTAGCCCTGAATGGCTTTGGCTTGGGGGGGGGGGTTGGGTTGGGGTTCAAAGGAAGGGGTGTCTGTGGTTGGGGGGGGGTTTGTGGGGAGCCCACTTTTGGGGTGCCCCTTTCTTAGGGGGCTCTTTGCTGCTGCCCTGAATGACTTTGGCTTGGGGGGCTGGGGTTCAAGGGGGGGATTTGAGTCTGTGTTTGGGGG
>NW_026636614.1:0-2365 GCF_028554395.1 Pezoporus wallicus | reverse complement strand
CCATCCCCCCCATCTCCCCACACACCCCCCCATAACCCCCATACCCACCCCATACCCCGATATCCCCCCATATCCCCCCCCATCCCCCCATCTCCCCCCATCCCCCCTATATCCCCCCATATCCCCCCCATATCCCCCCCCATATCCCCCCCATACCCCCCCCATATCCCCCCCCATATCCCCCCCATAACCCCCCCATATCCCCCCCATATCCCCCCCATATCCCCCCATATCCCCCCCATATCCCCCCATCTCCCCCCCATCTCCCCCCCATCCCCCCCCATCCCCCCCCCCCATTTGCCCCCCATATCCCCCCCATATCCCCCCATATCCCCCCACCCCACCCCGCACACCCCCACCCCATATCCCCCCCATATCCCCCCCTATCCCCCCCATCTCCCCCCCACATCTCCCCCCATCTCCCCCCATATCCCCCCCATCTCCCCCCATCTCCCCCACACCCCCCCGCCCCCAGGCCGGCCGCGCCGTGAGCAAGCGGGGGGTGAGCTGCCAGTTCGGGCCCGACGTCACGCGGAGCTTCCTGGCGCTCAACGGCCTGGACTACATCATCCGGAGCCACGAGGTCAAGGCCGAGGGCTACGAGGTGGCCCACGGGGGCAAATGCGTCACCGTCTTCTCCGCCCCCAACTACTGGTGAGGGCCCGGGGTCCCATTGCGTCCATGGGGTTCCCATTGCGTCCATGGGGTTCACATTGCGTCCATGGGGTCTACATCACATCCATGGGGTCTACATCACATCCATGGGGTTCCCATTGCGTCCATGGGGTCTACATCACATCCATGGGGTTCCCATTGCGTCCATGGGGTTCCCATCGCGTCCGTGGGGTTCCCATTGCGTCCATGGGGTCTACATCACATCCATGGGGTTCCCATTGCGTCCATGGGGTTCCCATTGCGTCCATGGGGTTCCCATTGCGTCCATGGGGTTCCCATTGCGTCCATGGGGTTCACATTGCGTCCATGGGGTCTACATCATGTCCATGGGGTTCCCATTGCGTCCATGGGGTTCCCATTGCGTCCATGGGGTCTACATCACATCCATGGGGTTCCCATTGCGTCCATGGGGTTCCCATTGCGTCCATGGGGTTCACATTGCGTCCATGGGGTTCACATTGCGTCCATGGGGTCTACATCATGTCCATGGGGTTCCCATTGCGTCCATGGGGTTCCCATTGCGTCCATGGGGTCTACATCACATCCATGGGGTTCCCATTGCGTCCATGGGGTTCCCATTGCGTCCATGGGGTTCACATTGCGTCCATGGGGTTCCCATTGCGTCCGTGGGGTCCCCATTGCGTCCGTGGGGTTCCCATTGCGTCCATGGGGTTCACATTGCGTCCATGGGGTCTACATCATGTCCATGGGGTTCCCATTGCGTCCATGGGGTTCCCATTGCGTCCATGGGGTCTACATCACATCCATGGGGTTCCCATTGCGTCCATGGGGTTCACATTGCGTCCATGGGGTTCCCATTGCGTCCGTGGGGTCTACATCACGTCCATGGGGTTCCCATTGCGTCCATGGGGTCTACATCACATCCATGGGGTTCCCATTGCGTCCATGGGGTCTACATCACATCCATGGGGTCCCCATTGCGTCCATGGGGTCTACATCACATCCATGGGGTTCCCATTGCGTCCATGGGGTTCCCATTGCGTCCATGGGGTTCACATTGCGTCCATGGGGTTCCCATTGCGTCCGTGGGGTCCCCATTGTGTCCGTGGGGTCTACATCACGTCCATGGGGTTCCCATTGCGTCCGTGGGGTTCCCATCGCGTCCGTGGGGTTCCCATTGCATCCATGGGGTCTACATCACATCCGTGGGGTTCCCATTGCGTCCATGGGGTCTACATCACGTCCATGGGGTTCCCATTGCGACCATGGGGTTCCCATCGCGTCCATGGGGTTCCCATTGCGTCCATGGGGTCCCCATTGCGTCCATGGGGTTCCCATTGCGTCCATGGGGTCCCCATTGCGTCCATGGGGTTCCCATTGCGTCCATGGGGTCCCCATTGCGTCCATGGGGTTCCCATTGCGTCCATGGGGTCTACATCATGTCCATGGGGTCTACATCATGTCCATGGGGTTCCCATCGCGTCCGTGGGGTTCCCATCGCGTCCGTGGGGTCCTCATCACATCCATGGGGTCCCCATCCCATCCATGGGGAACCCATCGCGTCCATGGAGTCCTCATCGCGTCCATGGGGTCCCCATCGCGTCCATGGGGTTCCCATTGCGTCCATGGGGTCCCCATCGCATCCATGGGGTCCCCATTGCATCCAAGAGCTCCCCATCGCGTCCATGGGGTCCCCATTGCATCCATGGGGTCCCAATCGAGTCCATGG
>NW_026636613.1:0-2428 GCF_028554395.1 Pezoporus wallicus | reverse complement strand
GTGAGCAGATGCCCCTGTTCATTCTGTGCTGACTGTGTTGCTGCCAGCAGAGAGCAGGCTCTGGACTGATTCCATTCAAGAGCCCGTTGCAAAGCTTCTTGTGTGCTGAAGAGACACAGCACTAGCTTTCCCTGCTGGTCCTTCTGCCGTGTGAGCAGATGCCCCTGTTCATTCTGTGCTGTGTTGCTGCCAGCAGGGAGCAGGCTCTGGACTGATTCTATTCAAATGCTTTTCCTGTACGAGTGTTAGCAGTGAAAGCAACGATGGATGCACCAATGTAAAGGGGATTGTGTGCTGAACAGGTCCAGCACCAGCTTTCAATCCTGGCTCTTCTGCTGTGGGAGCAGATGCCAAACGTTCGTGCTGTACTCACTGTGCTGCTGGGCAGCTGAGAGACACCACCTGAGAATTTGGATTCAAATGGACTTTTAGGTATGAAACCGAGGAGAGACTGCAATGATGGTGACCCCGTTGCAAAGCTGCTTGTGTGCTGAAGAAGCAGAGCACTAGCTTTCCCTGCTGCTCCTTCTGCCGTGTGAGCAGATGCCACTGTTCATTCTGTGCTGACTGTGTTGCTGCGCAGCAGAGAGCAGCCTCTGGACTGATTCCATTCAAATGCTTTTCCTGTATGAAAGTGAGCAGTGAAAGCAACGATGGAGGCACCAATGTAAAGGGGATTGTGTGCTGAACAGGTCCAGCACCAGCTTTCAATCCTGGCTCTTCTGCTGTGGGAGCAGAGGCCAAACGTTCGTGCTGTACTAACTGTGCTGCTGGGCAGCTGAGAGACACCACCTGAGAATTTGGATTCAAATGGACTTTTAGGTATGAAACCGAGGAGAGACTGCAATGATGGTGACCCCGTTGCAAAGCTGCTTGTGTGCTGAAGAAGCAGAGCACTAGCTTTCCCTGCTGCTCCTTCTGCCGTGTGAGCAGATGCCACTGTTCATTCTGTGCTGACTGTGTTGCTGCGCAGCAGAGAGCAGGCTCTGGACTGATTCCATTCAAATGCTTTTCCTGTATGAAAGTGAGCAGTGAAAGCAACGATGGAGGCACCAATGTAAAGGGATTGTGTGCTGAACAGGTCCAGCACCAGCTTTCAATCCTGGCTCTTCTGCTGTGGGAGCAGAGGCCAAACGTTCGTGCTGTACTCACTGTGCTGCTGGGCAGCTGAGAGACACCACCTGAGAATTTGGATTCAAATGGACTTTTAGGTATGAAACCGAGGAGAGACTGCAATGATGGTGACCCTGTTGCAAAGCTGCTTGTGTGCTGAAGAAGCAGAGCACTAGCTTTCCCTGCTGCTCCTTCTGCCGTGTGAGCAGATGCCACTGTTCATTCTGTGCTGACTGTGTTGCTGCGCAGCAGAGAGCAGGCTCTGGACTGATTCCATTCAAATGCTTTTCCTGTATGAAAGTGAGCAGTGAAAGCAACGATGGAGGCACCAATGTAATGGGATTGTGTGCTGAACAGGTCCAGCACCAGCTTTCAATCCTGGCTCTTCTGCTGTGGGAGCAGAGGCCAAACGTTCGTGCTGTACTCACTGTGCTGCTGGGCAGCTGAGAGACACCACCTGAGAATTTGGATTCAAATGGACTTTTAGGTATGAAACCGAGGAGAGACTGCAATGATGGTGACCCCGTTGCAAAGCTGCTTGTGTGCTGAAGAAGCAGAGCACTAGCTTTCCCTGCTGCTCCTTCTGCCGTGTGAGCAGATGCCACTGTTCATTCTGTGCTGACTGTGTTGCTGCGCAGCAGAGAGCAGGCTCTGGACTGATTCCATTCAAATGCTTTTCCTGTATGAAAGTGAGCAGTGAAAGCAACGATGGAGGCACCAATGTAAAGGGATTGTGTGCTGAACAGGTCCAGCACCAGCTTTCAATCCTGGCTCTTCTGCTGTGGGAGCAGAGGCCAAACGTTCGTGCTGTACTCACTGTGCTGCTGGGCAGCTGAGAGACACCACCTGAGAATTTGGATTCAAATGGACTTTTAGGTATGAAACCGAGGAGAGACTGCAATGATGGTGACCCCGTTGCAAAGCTGCTTGTGTGCTGAAGAAGCAGAGCACTAGCTTTCCCTGCTGCTCCTTCTGCCGTGTGAGCAGATGCCACTGTTCATTCTGTGCTGACTGTGTTGCTGCGCAGCAGAGAGCAGGCTCTGGACTGATTCCATTCAAATGCTTTTCCTGTATGAAAGTGAGCAGTGAAAGCAACGATGGAGGCACCAATATAAAGGTGATTGTGTGCTGAACAGGTCCAGCACCAGCTTTCAATCCTGGCTCTTCTGCTGTGGGAGCAGAGGCCAAACGTTCGTGCTGTACTCACTGTGCTGCTGGGCAGCTGAGAGACACCACCTGAGAATTTGGATTCAAATGGACTTTTAGGTATGAAACCGAGGAGAGACTGCAATGATGGTGACCCTGTTGCAAAGCT
>NW_026636612.1:0-243 GCF_028554395.1 Pezoporus wallicus | reverse complement strand
GGAAAAGCATGTGCCGGGCATCTTCAGCACACAGTCAGCTTTGCAATGCTGTCACCAACCTCTCCGGCTTGTTCTCGGCTGCCCAGGGGCAGAACGATTAGTGCACGAACGTCTGGCTTCTGCTCCCAGATCCGAAGAGCCAGGAGGGAAAGCATGTGCTGGGCATCTTCAGCACACAGTCAGCTTTGCAACGGTGTCACCATCATTGCTGTTGCTCCTCGCTTTCATACCTAAAGGTCCATT
>NW_026636611.1:0-2368 GCF_028554395.1 Pezoporus wallicus | reverse complement strand
CGTCACCGCATCCCAGGTACATGACATCGCATCCTGTGTGTGACGTCACCGCATCCCAGGTGTGATGACATCGCATCCTGTGTGTGATGTCACCGCATCCCAGGTGTGATGACACCGCATCCTGTGTGTGACGTCACCGCATCCCAGGTGTGATGACATCGCATCCTGTGTGTGACGTCACCGCATCCCAGGTGTGATGACACCGCATCCTGTGTGTGACGTCACCGCATCCCAGGTGTGATGACATCGCATCCTGTGTGTGACGTCACCGCATCCCAGGTGTGATGACACCGCATCCTGTGTGTGACGTCACCGCATCCCAGGTGTGATGACATCGCATCCTGTGTGTGACGTCACCGCATCCCTCACCATTCGCTCTCCCTGAGTAGTCACCGGGGTGTCCCGGCGGCTGTGACGTCACGGACGCAATGACGTCATCGCGAGGAGCGCGGCACCGCCCCTTTTTTGTCCCGCGTGATCCACGCTCAATATGGCGGCCGCGACACGGTTCGCCACGCTCAAGATGGCGGCGTGGGCGGAGCCTGCTCTTAAAGGGGAAGCGCCTGGAGCCGGAGCCGTTGATCCCATTGGTGCCCATGGCGCCGCCGGTGGCACCGGGGGGGTCTGGGGGCTGCCCAGCCCCATTGAAGAGGGATCTGCGGGTCCCGGTTGCGAATGAGGCGGGGGAGGAATGGGGGGTATCTGTGGGGTGCATTGCCCCGCCCCCCAAACCTCGTCCCCACGTGACCCTCCCAGGGCAGGGACCTGGCCTGGGGTCACGGAGGGGGAGCCCTCGTCCGCCAAGATGGCGGCCAGCAGAGGGCGCGGCCATGACGGGGGGAACGCTCCTTGCACCCATTTGCACCTCCCCTCCCCCACCCGCGGAGCCGCCGCGGGGCGGATTTGGGTCAAAACCCGCCCAAATCAGGGACTTTGACCAAAAACCACCATTGCGGGAGCGCAGCGCGCATGCGCGGCAGGAGGAGCGGGCTCTGCGGGGAGGGGTAACGGAAGCAACGCGCAAGCGCCGCCCCGCCCGTGCCGCCAGGGCGCATGCGCGCTGCGCGCCCAAGCCGTTAGGCGCCATCATCCGGGTCCCGGGAAGCGCCATCTTTGTGCCGGGTGGAGGAGACGCGTCCAAAATGGCGGCTCCCAAGCGCCTGTAGTCGCCGCTGCGGACGGGCCCGTCTCGGCCTTTGGGAGCGGCGGCGGCGTCCCCGAGAGAGCGGCGGCGGCGGGAGGAGGCGGCGCCCGGTGCCCGCGCGCGGCCGGTGCCTGCAGGTGCGGAGCGGGGCGGGAGCGGCGCGCAGCGGAGAGCGGCCGCATCCGGGTCCCGCGGCGGCCGCCATATTGGGCAGCCGCGGCCGCCTCCGCCATCTTGGGCCGCCGCATCCGGGCCTTGCCCGAGGGGGGTGCACGGGGCAAGGAGCGGGGCGTGGTGGGGGGGCGGGGGGCGCGGCCCACATCCCCCTTCCCGCCCCGGGCAGGCGCCGCCATCTTGCCCGCGCTCCGAGGAGGAGGAAGAGGCGGAGGAGGAGGAAGATCCGGGAACCGGGCGGCGCCATCTTGGTCCCCCCCATCTCCGAGCAGCGCGCCGCCATTTTTGTGACCCCCCTCCCCTCCTCCGCGCATCCGGGTACCGGAGCGCAGCCTTGGAGCCGGCCCGTTCGCGGGGCCGCACCCGGTGAGGGCGGGAGGTGCCGCGGCCGGGAGCGGGGTGGGGGGCAGGGCCGAGCGGGCCGCGCCATCTTGGGGTGCGCCACCCGCGTTGCCATGGTGCCCACATCCGGGTCCTCGTCCCGGCCCCGGGGGCCGCCATCTTGGGAGGGGATAAGGGGCTGTCATGGCGCCGCGCTGCGCATACATCCGGGTCCCTCCGGCCGCCTTCCTGTGTGTACGGAGCGGCGGTGGGGGGCAGAGGGAGGCGGCGGTGTCCGCGCTCCCGTCCGCGCTCAGCGGGGCCCGGAGGCCTTAAAACGGCAACGGGGGGTGGGGGGGTGGGGCGTTAAAACCCGAGGGAACCGGGGGTGGGGGAGACCCCGGTGCCGAGCAGGGAGCGGTTATGGAGGAAGCGGGGTAGGGGAGAGGCGGCCAAGATGGCGGCGCCCACGGCGGGCTGAGCGCTCCGTACAGCGCGGGGCTGCCTGGGACGAGGCTCGGGGTAAAGGGGAGCGCCGGGGGGGGTAAATGGCGGAGGAAGGGGGGGGTCACGACCCGTTTGAGGGGCTGGGCTACTCGGGGGCGCCGCGCCGGTACCGGGCCCTGCAGTCCCGCGCCGGAGGGCGTCGTGGGGGGGGAGCGGTTTGAGGGGCTCCCCCCCCCCCCCGCCCCCAAATCTGTGAGCCCAAGATGGCGGCGCCCGTTCGCC
>NW_026636610.1:0-24080 GCF_028554395.1 Pezoporus wallicus | reverse complement strand
CACAGGCATTGGAAAGGGAGATGTTAAGAGGGGGCTGAAGGATTTAACCCTATAGCAAGGCAAACTAGGGAAAACAAGGGGAAACTGTGATTGTACCTTTAAGACAAGCTGTGGGCAATGACGGTCCAGTCACGATAAAGATTGCCTTCTACCATTATAGATTTGAATATTTGGAAACAGATGACTGGTAATTATGCATCATGCTTTTGAGAGCATTGACAGGGATATGATTATTCGTACGGCTCGGACCACAACATAGCAACAAATAACAGCAGGCACATTGGCAGGTATAGTGAATCTTCAAGTAGCTACTGCTGATCCTAACTGGGACCAGAATAGGCAGGCTTTGAAGTGGATTTTGTTTTGTATTAGGAATGCATTCCCCAAGGCAGTGAACTGGTCTAAGCTATATGAAATAAGGCAAAACGTGGGAGGGAGGGAGGAAGAGAATTAGGCCATTTAATAAAAGGTCAATCCACAGAATATATAAGGAAAAAGACACAAAAGCTAAAGGTGGAGGACCAACATGATTTGGGAAAAATAATGAATGAGGCCCAGGAGACCTATTGCAATCTGACCACCATTGTTCTGGTGCAAGTTCTCCGAAACAGCTCAAATGGTAGAAAGGAGTTCAAGTCTCTGATTATTAATATTGTTGGTTGATATAATACAATATTGCACATTGTGGGTTATAGTGTCTGTGGGTTTCAACTAGGAATATGTTATTGCATATATGGGGGCATAAGATAAGCTCCAGAGTAAAACTGGAATATTTAAGGGAAAAAATTAAATTAAAAAAAAAAAAATAAAATAATTGTTGGCTTGTCCTGGGTTCAGCAGTAGCAGTCATTTTTCTCCTTCTTGGTAGCTGGTGCAGTGCAGTGTTTTGACTTTCAGCTTGGGAACAGAGCTGATAACAAGGATGTTTTGGTTTGGCCAAGGACCTTGTGAGCTTCATGCTCTGCCAGGGAGGAGGGGAAGCCAGGAGGAAGCAGACAGGACACCTGACCCAAACTGAGCAAAGAGGTATTCCATACCACAGCACGTCATGCCCAGGATGTAACTGGGAGTTAGCCAGAAGGGCTGGGAGACTGCGGGGTTGGAGGTATGGGTCGGTGCTTGGTCGGGCTGGGTGGGGGGCAAGTTATCGGTCGGCTGGTGGTGAGATGTCGTATTCTCTTCCCTTGTTATTTCCTTTATCATTATTATTACTGGTGGTAGCAGTAGTGATTTGTGTTATACCTTAGTTACTAAACTGTTCTTATCTCAACCTGTGGGAGTTGCATTCTTTTTGATTCTCCTCTCTGTCCCTCCGGGAGTAGGGGGAGGGAAAGAAGGGGGGGAGTGAGTGAATGAGTTACCTGACTGGGTTTAAACCACGACATGGCTGTAGCTCGAGAAGCCAGGGGGGAGAAGAGACAGGACACCTGACCCAAACTAGCCAAAACGGTATTCCATACCACAGCATATCATGCCCAATATATAAACCGGAGAGAGTTACCCAGAAGGCCCAGATCGCTGCTTGGGTCAGGCTGGATATTGGTCAGTGGGTGGTGAGCAATTGTATTGTGCATCACTAGTGTTTATTGTTTTCTTTTCCTTTTCCCCTTTTAATTTTATATTCTGTCACCTTGTTATTTCCTTTATCATTATTATTATTGGTGGTAGCAGTAGTAGTTTTGTGTTATACCTTCGTTACTGGACTGTTCTTATCTTCTTATCTCAACCTGTGGGATTTACAGTCTTTTGATCGTCCTCCCCATCCCTTTGGGATCGGGGGGGGGGGGGGAGAGAATGGGGGGAATTATTGACCCACTGTGTGGTTCTGAGTTACCAGCTGGGCTTAAACCACAAAACCACAACATAGCCAAACATGAGAAAAGAGAGGCTAAAGCCCTGCCACCCCAACACATCAGCAGAGAAAGCTGATCTGATAAAGCTACCGAGTTCTGGAATTGACAGAAAGTCAAAATTTGCTTTAAGGCATATCAATTTGACAATACTCCAATGAATACTGGTAATCGCTATGTTTGCAAAGCAGCCAAAGAAGCTGCAGGCAGAAACATTTTTTTAATATTGCCTCATAACTATCAGTGCTTGGATAATGAATTTCTAAGTTATCAAACACAGGATGAGAAATTACCTAGCCTACTGGGAGCCAAGGACAATGATGAAGGACAGTGGGTTACACCTAACACGCAAATAATAATTGCCCAGCCTCTTATGAGAAGAAAAACACCAGGCAACTGATGGGGGAACAGAATCAATGACTGAGGATTTAAATCTCCAAGTTCTGAGTACGCAAAGGGCTGGAATTATAAAAGTGTTATAAAGAAATGTAAACTTTGTTTACAAAATAATTCTTACCATGCTAAGAGACCCCCACCTGGAACAACAAAGACAACTGTCCAGAAGAGTATTGGCAAGTGGACTTTACAGAACAGCTTAACAGGCTCAGATATATATATATATGTACTAATAGATATGTGTTCTGGTCAGCCAGAGGCTTTCCCTTGTCACATCAATATGGCACGTGAAGTAGTGGAATATTTATTAAATCAAATAATACGTCAATTTGGTGTACCAGCAACCTTGTCCTCGGACAGAGGTCTGCACTTTGTTGCAGAAGTAGATAGGAAAGTAGGAGAACGTTCAGGAATCAAGTGGGATTTGCATACCCTATAGAGACCAGAGGATAGTGGGAAAGTGGAACGCATGAATCAGACATGCAAGTTAAAACTAAATAAAATATGCCAAGAAATTTCTTGGGAAAATTGTGAATATGCACGAGTATGCTAAACATATAGCCACTGCTGGCAAGTAACAGATGCATTCAACTTGGATGCATTCAACTATTCATGTCTGCGCCCAGCACTGCAATAAAGAATACCTACTCCAGCCAGGTGGAGGAGAGGGACAATTGGGTTTCTGGACTGTGTGGATCAGGTGGCCTGGCACATCAGTCCCAAATGACTAAAAAGCTCTAGTAGGTAGCACTGCAGAGTGCAACCTGAGGCCATCAAGCTATCAAGTGGTACAACCCATTTCTATTTCTGGAGTGACAGGAGAATCCCAAGAGCTGACTGCACTGGAAGCTGAAATCGGCCTAACCAGGAAATAGTGGCAAAAGCATCCCATAGTGACTAGCCCAGAGGCTCCATGCATCCTTGGCACAGAATATAGAATCAGAATACTTAAGGTTGGAAAGGACCTTAAGATCATTAAGTTCCAACCCCCTGCCATGGGCAGAGACACCTCACACTAAACTATGTCACCCAAGGCTCTGTCCAAACCCAGCCTTGAACACCGCCAGGGATTGAGCATTCACAACTTCATTGGACAACCTATTCCAGTCCCTCAGCATCATCACAGCAAAGAACTTCTTCCTTATGACTCATCTAACCTTCCCCTGTTTAAGTTATAACCCATTACCCATTGTCCTATTACTACAGTCCCTAAGGAAGAGTCACTCCCCAGAATCCTTATATATCAGGAGAGAATACAGAATATTTTTAAGGACCCAAAAGGGTACCAATCAGCTTTTGGTACAGCTGCCTTGGAGACAGAGTAAATTAAGCAGCTGTCCACCTTGCCTGGTCTCTCAGACAATCCTCCTGTTATGGGGTTGCTGAAGGTCAAAGAACAACAAGTGCCAATCAAAACCACAACAGTGCACTGGTGGCAATATAATACCAACTGACAATCCCTGGTTCCCATCCACAAGATGATCCGTGGACCGGAGAGCCAAGGAGTGATCAGCAGAACTCACTCACCTTTTAGTAGCCTCGTATGGCCACTGAGAAAGTCTAATGGAGAGTGGAGACTAACAGTAAACTATCATGGCCTGAATTAAGTCATACCACCATTGAGTGCTGCCATACCAGACATGCTAGAACTTCAATATGAACAGAAGCCAAAGGCAGCCAAGTGGGATGACGCAATTAATACTGCCTGTGCATTTTTCTCAATTCCTTTGCCAGGAGAGTACAGGCCACAGTTTGCTTTTACTTAGGGTAGCATCCAGTACACTTTGAATTGATTGCCCCAGGGGTGGAAACACAGCCCTACCATCTGCCATGGACTGATCCAGACTGCACTGGAACAGAGGAAAGCTCTATAACACCTGTAATGCATTCATAATATCATCGTGCAGGGCAATACAGTGGAAGAAGTTTTTGAGAAAGGGAAGAAAATAATCCAAATCCTTCTGAAGGCCAGTTTTGCCATAAAACAGAGCAAGGCCAAAGGATCTGTACAGGAGATAACCGTTTTGGGAATTAAATACTGTCCTGGGTTCAGCAGTAGCAGTCATGTTTCTCCTTTGTGGTAGCTGGTGCAGTGCTGTGTTTTGACTTCCAGCCTAGGAACAGTGTTGGTGAAACCGATGTTTTCGGTTGTTGCTAAGTGATGTTTACCCTGACCAAGGACTTTGTGAGGCTCATGCTCTGCCAGGGAGGAGGGGAAGCTGGGAGGAAGCAGAGACAGGGCGCCTGACCCAGGCTAGCCAAAGAGGTATTCCATACCACAGCACGTCATGCCCGGGGTGGGGGGTAACTGGGAGTTACCCGGAAGGACAGGGGCTTCCGGGTGGGATTCATTTCTTGGCCGGTGGTATCGTATTCTCTTCCCTTGTTATTTTCTCTTATCATTGTTGTCATTGGTAGTAGCGGTGGTGATTTGTGTTGTACATTGGTTGCTGGTCTGTTCTTGTCTCAACCCGTGGGAGTTGCACTCGTTCGATCCTCCTCCCCTTTCCTCTGGGAGCAGGGAAGGGGAGAGCCCCGGGGGGGGAGGGGGGGGACAGGACGACCTCGATTGCTCTCAGCCCAGCACCACTCACTGGGAGTGAGTGAACAAGCTGTCTGGCTAGGGTTTAAACCATGACAAATGCCAACATCAGACATCACCAGATCCCGATAGATATGATCAACAAGATAACAGCAATGTCTCCACCAACTAATAAGAAAGAGCTTTCTTAGGTGTTGTGGAGTTCTGGACAATGCACACCCCAAATTACAGTCTGATTGTATGCCCTCTCTATCATGTGACCTCAAAGAAGAACCATTTCAAATGGGACCCTGAGCAACAACAAGCCTTTGAAAAAATTAATTGAGACTTCATGCAGAAGAACTTGGGCCAGTCTGGACCGGACAAGATGTGAAAAATGCATTCGACACTGCAGCTGGGGAGAACTGTCATACCTGGAGCCTCTGTCAGAAAGCACTACTAGAACCTCAAGGTTGACCCCTCAGCTTCTGGAGTTGGGATTGTAGAGGACCCAAGGTTTGCTATACTCCAACTGAAAAGAGATACTGGCAGCCTGGTTCAAGCTGCTTCAGAAGTGACTGGCACTGAAGCACAGCTCCTCCTGGCACCATGGTTGCCTGTGCTGAGCTGGACATTCAAAGGCAGGGTCTCCTCTACACATCATGCAACTGATGTTACATGGCCGCATTAATCTCACAAGCCCAAATAGGAAATGCCAGTCGTCCAGGCATTCTAGAAGTCATCATGGACTGGCCAGAGGGCAAAGATTTCAGAATGTCACCAGAAGAAGGGGTAACACATACTGAGGAGGTCCCACTGTACAACAAACAACCAGAAAATAAGAAGCAATATGCTTTGTTTACTGGTGAGTCATGTCATACGGTGGGAAAGCTTCAGAGATGGAAGGGAGTTATATGGAGTCCCTTCCGAAAAGTTGCAGAAACTGTTTAAGGAGAGCGTGAATCATGCAAGTTTGCAGAGGTGAAAGCCATCCAGCTGGCCTTGGACATTGCTGAATGAGAGAAATGGCCAGTACTTTACCTCTATACTGACTCATGGATGGTGGCAAATGCCCTGTGGGGGTGGTTGCAGCAATGGAAGCAGAGTAACTGGAAACGCAGAGGTAAACCCATCTGGGCTGCTGCACTGTGGCAAGATATTGCTGCCTGAGTGCAGAACGTGATGGTGAAGATATGCCATCTAGATACTCATGAACCCGAGAGTTCGGCCACTGAGGAACATGATAAAAACCAACAGGAGGATCAAGCTGCTAAGATTAAAGCGGCTCAGACAGATTTATACTAGCAACATAAAAGTGAATTATTTTTAGCCCAGTGGGCCCACAACAAGTCAGGACATCAAAGCAGAAATGCAACATATAGATGATCAATGGGTGGACTTGACCCTGGGCACTATCACCAAGGTTATTCATGAATGTGAAACATGCTGCAATTAAGCAAGCCAAGTTGTTAAAGCCTCTCTGGTATGGAGGATGATGGCTGACATATGAAGATGACGAGGCCTGGCAGATTGACTATATCACACTCACACTGACCGGCCAAGGCAAGCACCATGTGCTTACCTTGGCGGAAGCCACAACCAGATGGCTCAAACATACACTTTTCCCCACACTGATGCAAAGGGTTAACCAATGTACAGGGCGGTAGGTCAAGCTGCTTGCTTAAGTGTTACTGCTTGCTTATGCTTATCGCACTTACAATGTACAAGGGGATAAATCAGGGCACTTGCTTAACAATGTTACTATTCGTTCATGCTTATCGTGCCCGCCGTATATGCTGGAACAAGATATAAGGACGTGGCTATTGCTAAGAAGTAGGGACCATGACTTGATTCCCATCCTTTGGATGCCTAGGCCAGCTGAAATTGACTCTGCAGTCACTCATGCACTAAGGTGCGCATGCTTTTGGAGGAGCTATCCCCCATGCGCCTCAGCGCTGAATAAAGCATACCTACTTTACAACTTTAACGAGTTGTGGTGGAGTCTATCCACACATCAACATCACTGCCCGGAACACTATCCTGGACCTTGAGAAACAAGTCTTGTGGTGGCACAGCACCTCAGAAAGAACTCAATGGCATTTTATAGGGATAGTCCATAGATTAAGGGAATGATATCTGCAGGCATTTATCTCAAAATAGAGGAAAGGTGATGGTATATTGGCAATTGTGGGACCTGGCATGATGCAAATTATATGGAATAAGAGGTGGATACTCTCCTGGTTTCAGCTGGAATAAAGTTATTTTTATTCCTAGTAGCTGGTACAGTATTGTGCTTATTATGAGAATAAGACTGATAGAATCACAGAATAATTAGGGTTGGAAAGGACCTTAAAGTCATCAAGTTCCAAGTTCTGGGGGTGCACAAGAAATTGGGAGGGGACACAGCTGGGACAGCTGACCCCAACTGACCCAAGGGATACGATGTGCAGATAGACTCCACAAGTCGTTAAAGTTGTAAAGTAGGTATGCTTTATTCAGTGCTGAGGTGCATGAGGGATAGCTCCTCCAAAAGCATGCGCACCTCAGCGTTGTTTCCCCTTTATATTTATCCTCTAAAGTTATACATATGCATGAGGTTGCACAACATGCCTATACATATTCATGTCCTATTCCTGCTTTGTATTATAATGAACTAAGAAGTCCTTTGCGCCTGCGCAGTGCCTCCTAGTGATCGTGAGCAAGGGTCTCAAGATGAAGTAAATGAGTCTTCCTCGAGCCTGAACTTTTCACCTCTGGTTGTTACACATGCTCCCTGGAGGCTTGGTCTTTGTCCAAAGCGCAGAGTCAATTTCAGCCAGCCTAGGCGTCCAAAGGACTGGAATCAAGTCATGGTCCCTACTTCTTAACAATAGCTATGTCCTTATATCTAGTTCTAGCATACGTGGAGGCATCCAAAGGAAGGGAATCAAGACACAGTCCCTAATTCTTGACAATAGCTATGTCCTTATATCTTGTCCTAGCATAATCATGAGTGAGCAATGATATTGTTAAGCAAGCGTCCTGATTCATCCCCTTGTACACTGCAAGTATGATAAGCATGAGCAAGCAGTAACATTGTTAAGCAAGTGACTCAACCCTAACCCCCCTGTACATTTGTTAACCCTTTGAATCAGATATTCCAGACCATATGACAGCATGCTCCATAAATGAACTAGGGAGATAGCTGGCCAGCGGCTGCTGCTCAGGAACTGTCTAGGCATCAGTCAGCAAGCGGTGAGCAATTGTATTGTACATCACTTATTTTGTATGTTCCATTTTTTTATCATTATTTTCTTCCTTTTCTTTCCTATTAACCTGTCTTTATTTCAGCCCAGGAGTTCGAGTCTTTTGATTTTCTCCCCAATCCCACTGGGGGGGAGGGGCACGATGAGCAGCTCTGTGGTACTAAGTTGCCATCTGGGGTCAAACCACAACAATGGTATAAAGCACATGAAAAATTAAGGTATGACAGCATACTTATTAACAAGTAAGGATTAAGTACCTGAGGTATTCCCCCAAGGCCTTAAAGATTATCAGATTTTCTACAGTGAGACAAGGAGGCATAAAAGCACAAAATGTAATCAGTTCTAAGTAATGTTAAGTTTTATGGCTTTGTAATGGAAAATAACTGCAGTGCTTGAAGGTAGTTGACATAGTTTTAGGTCCTTATTACCTTAGTACAAAAAGTGTAAGAAAAGCAGAATAGAGAAACAGGACCTGGGGATGGGGAGTATCTGGGACTAGCAGATGCCCCCGGGGCACAGTTAACCTAACTGATAAATAGAAGAACAGGATAATTGCTATGTTTGTGGTGTTAATGAACCCATTAAGCTGGTGTAAACATCTACTGGGGAGTATCCAGGACCAGCAGATGTCCAGGATGGGAGCAGTTATACTAACTGACAGGATTATTGCTATGTCTTCCACATTAATTAAGCTGGTGCTTCAAGGACTGCCAGAAGTTATGAAGATTGTTGGGAGAAGTAAACGACCCTCAAAGACCACCATCACATTTTTGTATGCATGCCAGAAACTTTCTGGAAAATGATGTAATTCATGTTTAGCCTCATGAATATGTATGTATGCCCAGTGACCATATAAGGATGACTTGTATAGCAATTCGGGGACACACCTTAAGAGGAGCTATCCCCCCTGTCTGCTGATGCCACAATAAAGAATACCTGCTTGTCAACTTGAAACTGTTGGCGAGTTTGTTCCTGGAATTTTCTCCGAATCAACAAACACCATACAAAAACATTTGGATATACTCCAGCCTTAAGATATGAAAATATACTTTCTTCCTTCTCCTTCCTCTTTCTTTCCTCCTGAAGCAAGCTGACAGCACAACCAAAACAGCAGTTCTAAAATAATATAAATGTTCTTGTTGATGCTTTGAATGTTACAGGGCCACATGCAAGTAAAAACTAATTCAAAGTGAAAAAAAAAAAACAAGCATTCAAAAACTCAGAGGTGAAGCACTAGAAGGTAGAAAAAGCACTGGTGGCAGAACAATAAGGAAAACAACAAAACCCTCACAAATCAAAAATATTAAGTGCAAATAAATATAAAAAAAAACAGAAGGTGTGCCAAAACAGATCTTGAAATAAGTCTCTTTCACTGGCAAAGACCTCACAAATCAGTAGCTGTAGTATACTGGAAAGAAAATCTTTCACACACCCTGATCATTACTAAAGAACTGCCTGAATTTAACAATTGGAAGAAGGGACATGGTATGCCATAAACAGTTAGTACTAATGACCAAAAAAAATAAACCAATGGTAATTAGAATTAAGACTTCAGAATGAGGATTCTAACAGAATCTTTGGACAATTCTAGTGAAGAATGGTGTTGATTGAAGAATAGGGTGGATTGAAGAATGGGGTCGATTGAAGAATGGGGTTGTAAATAAGTAACTTCAAGGATGTTAGGCTTTGTTAGCAACTATAGAGAAAAGGAAATTGCTAAGATAAGCTTTGCCAGAACCACCTGGTGGTTACTAATATGACAACGATCCTAAAACAAAGTGATGAGGAAATAACCACCAGGGGTCCCAAAGCCCAGTACCCCATTTTAGTGTGCATGCAGGAGGCATTCTCTAAAAGTATGATGTAATGTATGTAATCTAATGAATCACATCCTGGTTGATGCTTGGATGAGACACGATTGGAGGAGCAATCCCCCATGTCTCCCAGCACCGCAATAAAGAATACCTGCTTGTCAACTTAAACTTTGTTGGCGAGTTCCTGCAGATTTCTCTGAATCACTAATATGTGATCTTCAAAATATTTAATAGGTTGATTACTAGGGAGATCACAGTCACAACTGGTTTTAGCAGCACATTATAAAATGTGTTATAGTTATGATTCATCACCATGAAATGCAGTTATTGCACAATTTGACTATAGTCTGATAGCAATACAATGCTCCCACATTTCTGAGATTTCATAGGACATTTAGAATACAATCTATTCCAAGGCTGAAACTACAAGCACCAACATGTTATCAGATATTTTTCTACAAAGACTCCCAAGAGGATAAAGAAAATTCTGCACAACTATAGGTACCAACCAACCAGGAAACTGACTATAGAAATCAGCTTCCTATTTCTTTCAAGCTAAATAAAATAAATTTGAGGGGAAAAAAAAAACCAAACAAAAAAAAAAACAAAAACACCAAAACACCCACACCAAAAAAAACCCAGCCAATATCTCAAGAACTTACCTTCAGACTTCAACTTGGTAAGAACAAAGATCAGATAGTTGTTGAAATCTGGATACCGATTCAGTTGTTCTAGTTTCTGAAGAGAGAAACTGCTAAGGAAGTTTGAAACTTCACACACAACACTTATAGCTTTCTGAATACTATGATTATTACGCGAGTTGTACTACTGCATCATTTCAAACAGCTGTGACTACAAGTTCACAACGTACAGAGTATGAACAATCTGAAAGCAGTTTCTGTAATTTTCATACTGAAGTAGCAGCTTTTACTTACATTGAAATCTGGAAAAAAAAAAAAAAAAAAAATCATCCAAGGCCAGGCATAGAATTTAATAGATCCTTAAAAATTTTTCTAAAGGAAAAAAAAAACACAAACAAAAACAAACAAACAAAAAAAACACCACAAAACAACCCTACAAAGCAAAACTACAAAAAAAAAACCAACTAAACAAAAACAAAACAAAACCACACCCCTACCACCTTCCTCTGTGGTTTTAGATTTCAGTGTTTACACTTAGAAGTCAGCAAAGCCCAAGGAATCCATTGAGACACAATCCCATAACACATTATTTTCTCCACAATAAAAGCATTTCAGCATTAAAATACAACAGCTACTACGATTTTGATAAGCTACTCACTTTAATGTTGTCACTTTAATATGTCCCTGCCAATGGCAGGGAGGTTGCAACCAGATGATCTTAAGGTCCTTTCCAACCCTATTCTATGATTAGTCATATACTTTATGATGCTAACTAGCCACAGCCTGAGCTTTCAACAGTAAGAACTTGTTTAATTGTAAATGCCCAGATATTTGTACCAAGTTCTTCATGCTTGTCCATGGTCTCTTAAAAAAAAAACAACACCAAAAGAAAAAAACAAAACAAAACAAAACACCAAACCAACCAAGAAACACCAAACAAACAAACAAAAAATTTAAAAAAAATCCTTCTGTACACAAACCAATTTTCTAGAGTGACACCTCTGAATAAGTATCTTAGTAGCAATAAAAGCCTATTCACTATGTCCTTGGGGAAACTGCAAGAATTATTAGGTTTCTGAAGAGCCAGAAGGTATGTAGTTTCTATAAAATTTGTCATTACTTCTGCATGAAATTTCTAAGTATTCTGCCACTGCTTGGCTAAAACAGTGATCTGTCATTCTCCTTGTATCTTGTTCTCATGCCCTGGTATTAATTAGTATTATGCTCAACAATATTTTAAGTCATAAGCATGCAATTTCATCTTTAAGTTACTGTACCTACTAGATATCATCAGTATGGCAAACAATCAAGACATTTAATAAAATATTATTTTTAGAAGAAGATTATTTGCTTATTAGATATTTACTTTACTTGCTCTATAGCTAAAATCTCTAAATATTCAAGAAGTCGCTAAAATTCAGCCAAATGTATTTATGTTAGGACATTGATGGCCCTTCCAATGACCAAACAGCCTGTAGTAACTTTGCTAGAGAAACCTGCCCTCTTTGGACTTAACAGAGGAAGTGTACTTATCACAGCCACAAGCTCCTTTGCTGTGAAACACACAGGAGATAAAATGTAAACAGAAGGATGGTCACAGCAAGTGAAAAATAACACAGAACATTCTACACAGCCCCTCAGAAGTGAAGAAACATATATCCAAAGATTGTTGTCAAAGGTGGCATGCCAAAAAGCTCTTTCAGCAACTGGCTGAAGTAGGGGAGCACATCTCAGTATTTTTCCTTCTTCTCCAAGCTTCAGAAACATAATCACCAAAACATTTAGTCAAACAACTGCGAATTCTGATGGCTCAAACAAGAAGCAGCAACATAAGCAAGCAGAAAGAACTGAAAGGGCAGTATTAAATACAAAATTAATTTGAACACACCTAATCAGTCTAGGAATCAAATAATAGCTTATAGGCCATATTATCCTATACATTTTTTCACCCACTAATTTTTTCTTTTTTACTCCAAGAAACATGTATATTTTAATTCAAAAAATGTTTGAAAGTCTTACCAATGCATAACTTTGTTAAGAAATGGTTTTGGCTAAGCTATGCTCCTCACTTCATTACATTTGAGGTTCTAAACATGCCAAAACTGTGTCATAATGGGCATGAAAGAGTCAACGCTGGAAGTACTTTAAATTTGAAAACATTAATCACCAGGCTGCTTGGACACACTATTAAGTAGCATCACAAATTTTTGTGGAAACAGTCTCAAAGGACATTTCCCCCTGGCTTTTTTTTTTTTTTAATTATAGGACATGGCCTATCAAGTTGCATTAAAACATTTCCCAAACTGATAATACAACGGTAAAAATGTGCCACTTACCTAACCTTTACAGGTCAACATATGAGGCCCTCTCTTACCACATTTAATAACAATTTCAAACATGTTAACAGCACTTTTGTTCAGTAAATTTCTACTCATCTTCAAGACAGCATCACCTATATTGCCCATCCTACACATACACTGCTATTTTTCAGAACAAACAAACTAGATGCCATTAGGTTATTTGAAGCAGAGCCTTAAAATGTAATTTTACATGAAAGCTACACTATAAACACTGTTGCATTTGAAATACTCAAAAAGAGCATTTGGGGAATTATAAGAATGCTTAGCCACTTCTGTGTAGTATTTCTGAAAGGAAGCAAAAGCATCTTAAGAATCTAAAACATAGCTGCAAGAACAAGATGAAAACTGCCTTCATCTTTCAGATAAGAAGTCTTACAAAGTTTGACCACATCTGTTAGGAAAGCAGAAAAGTCAAGTAAATTTGGATTCAAGCTAAACTTCTAACATTATATCTTTATATATATATATACGTATATAGAAGGATATCCTTTCAGGACTTCTAGATATCTTAAAACACTTGCGTAGTTAACTCTGGGAGTAGGAGACAGTAGATGGGAGATGCTTCTCAATCTCGGTTCTTTAAAACCTCGCTATTTCATCACTTCTACGATCAAGAGAGACTTGGGGGCTGGTGGGGTGCAACACGACACCCAAACAACAAACCAGCAATATACAACACTAACATAAAATGCACCGCAAAGCTGCACAAGAAGCCACATAAGGTAGATTTCCCCCTTCTCATGAAACGTAAGGAGTGTAACAAACAGTATTTCAGGCTCAAGACTCCAGGCAAGCCGAAAACATACAGCGTAGCAAAATACTATGTCAGAGCCAGCAGGCCAACGAGAGCATGCAGGCAGCGGCTCCACCAGGGGCACTTCTCCCACTAACTATAGCTTTCGCCTTGAATACCAGCGTAAGATTTTAGGAAGCCCCTACTCAAGCCCCGCTTTGCCGCGGGTGCCCCGCGCCGCTCCGCCAACTCAGCCTAGCAGACAGCACGCCCCTCCTCCCCCCCCCACTGGGATCCGCCGCTGCCGAAAGCTAGGCGCTGGCAGCAGCCCAACGTGAAGTAACCTGGGAAAGTAGCAGATACGGAAAAGCTGCCACGCCATAGCTTTAAAACCAAAACAAAAAACCCGGAACTTGGCTTTGGACTCACAACAGGTGCCCGGGCTCCCCACGGGAGAAGGCAACCCCGCGGCCCACAGGCCACCTCGGCGGTTCAAACGCCGCGCTCCGGCCACCCGCTCCGGCCGAGACTTGACCCACAGCACTCGCTGTAGCCGCTCCCTGGGCAGGCTCGGCTACCGCCGCCTTGCAACACCCTGTGGTCGCTCTGCCCCCACCCCCAGCGCCCCTGGCCTCCCTAGTACCCTCCCGGACCACCACAGCTCCGCTCTGCTCTGCCTACGCGCTTCATCCGGCCCACCCTCCCGTGTAGTGTAGGCCTCGACCAAGGATACTTGTTGCACGGCTCTCTGCGTGGTGGTGTCCGGGGACTGGGACTCCTTAAGCAGCTGCAGGATCTGCTTAAGCCCCTGTTCGTCAGGTTTCCACTCATACTCCATCTTGCTTGCTGAAAAACGTAGCCGCTGTTAGCGGCGCAGCAGGCCCTGGGGGAGTGGAACGAGGAAGCAAATAAGCTAGCTAGCTAGCTAGCACTTAACTAGCTGCGCGGCGCCCGGCCCACTCTCACCCACACACCCCGCCGACTCCGAGCCTGGCCCCACAAACAGCACTAACCTGCTCCAGCCGTCGCACGCTGTACGCAAACACCGAGCACACTAAATCACGGCGAATTTGCAATCTGGCTCTAAGAGCCGCCTCGCATCCTCCTGGGTCCTAGCGCCAGGCACGTCCCCGCCTGCCCAAGCCTCCTAGAACCTGCCGGCATAGCCGTCAACCTTTCACCAGTACGTCCCACATCGTCAGGAGCCTGGGGGCAACAAAACAAGAGCCGCTCCACAGCCCCTCCCCACCACCCGAAAACAGAAAGTAAGCTCCAGCAGTCCCGACAGGAGAGGGGTAAAGCAGAGTTCTAGTCCGGCCTCCTTGGGACAGCTGCGGCCTTGCATCCGCAGCGCCTGGCACCAAGTTCTGCCCACGGAGTAGAAGCGGGGATGGGAATGCAGACCCGGGAGTTAGGAGCGTGTACCTGCTCTGCTGTCTGCTTTATTTTTATGTGAGTTGGTTTAATGCTGTGTAGATTTCATAAGTTCTCAATTTAACCTGTAAAGAGGTAATAGGAGCAGCTACACAAGAAGGGGGAAAGAAACTTAAAACTACTTTGAATACCTATTGTATTTTATCCTGAGCCTCAAAATATATCGGAGGAAAACTCAGGTCAAAATTAGCAATTTTTGTGTATATAGAATAGAATACTTCAGTTGGAAGGGATCTACAACGATTTTAGGAAAAATTTCTTCCCCAAAAGGGTTATCAAGCACTGGAACAGGCTGCCCAGGGAAGTGATGGAGTCATCGTCCTGGGAGGTGTTTAAAAGACATGTAGATGTGGCACTTAGGGACATGGTTTAATGGTGGACTTGGCAGTGGTTAACACTTGAGACTTGATCTTAAGGGTCTTTTCCTAAATGATTCTATGATCATCTAGTCCAACTGCCTGGCCACTTCAGGGCTGACCAAAAGTTAAAGCATCTTATTAAGACCATTGTTCAAATGCCTCTTAAACACTGACAGGCCTGGGGCATCAACCACCTCTCTAGGAAGCCTGTTCCAGTGTTTGACCACCCTGTTGGTAAAGAAATGCTTCCTAATGTAAAGTCTGAAACTCCTCTGACACAGCTTTGAGCCATTTGCGTGTGTCCTGTCACTGGATCCCAGGGAGAAGAGATCAACACCTCCCTCCCCAAGTCCTCTCCTCAGGAAGCTGTAGAGAGCAATGAGATCACCCCTCATCCTCCTTGACTGCAAATGAGACAAACCCAGAATCCTCAGTCACTTCTCATGGGACATGCCTTTCAGCCCCTACACCAGCTTTGTTGCCCTCCTCTGGATGGATTCTAGTCCCTTAACATTCTTCTTAAACCATGGGGTCCAGCACTAAACACAGTACTCAAGGTGAGGCTGCACCAACACTGAATACAGCAGGATCATCACCTCTTTTGACTGGCTGGTTGTACCATGATGCACCCCAGGATGCGGTTTGCCCTCTTGGCTGCCAGGGCACACTGTTGACTCCAGGCTACTGTTGACCAGCACCCTGCAGGGCTGCTCTCCAGCCAGTCCTCTCCCAATTTATACTTGTGCCCAGTGTTACTCCAACCCAGGTGCAGAATCTGGCATTTGTTCTTGTTAAATTACATCCTATGAATGATTGCCCAATGCTTTTATAAATATATATGCATTACATATACATATTATATATATCGCTACTTTATATATAATATACATATATTACTGGGCAAAATAAGAACGTACAATGCTTAAAACTGGTCTAAAATACAAAAATGAAAACCAGTAATTCCTTAGCTTTTTACAATCTTATTTTTAGTCATTGTGTTTGTAATCATCCTGCTTACATCCTGCTTTAATTGAAAACTACTTTCACTTTCTGCTTCCTGTGCTGTGGCATAGTACTCAATACAAGTGCCACACTGTTCTGCTAACAGGCAGGGTTCATCACAAAATGACCACACACTAGCTGTATAACATGCACAATTTATTAAACAAGCACACTAAAGCAAATAAGCACAGTAAAGCAAACAAGCACACTAACTCAAATCAGGTATATATCTCTATATATACAATAAATAAGTACAATGAAGAAAATCAGAAATATAAGTAAAGTACAGAGATTAAGAGGAAATACATCACCAATTACCACTGAATCGTCATCATCCAGGCCCACACTTCCAGCTGGGAAGCCCCGTTGCAGCTGATGCTGGGAGTATCAGGTAACTGGGAAAAGCCCTACGCGGTGCATCCACCCATAAGTGAGGCTTTGGATTCAGCCACAAGAGGGTCCTGCTTTTATACCCTTAGAAAAACAACTGGCTTTATGCCATATTTCTAATTGTTTACACATGGGACTGTGAAGTTTCTCATGATCTCACTGTTGTCCATGCCGAGAGCGTTGGCCAGGTAACCCAGTGCAGCCATGTGTGAAGGTCATAGAACAGCTGCACACCTATGTTTTCTTGTCTCTTTCCAACAAAGTCATGATGAACATAAACATGCATACTCTACCTACAGTTTGACAAAAAAATACTTTGTTATATCTCTCAGTCATGAGAGAGAATCAACTCTCAGGTAGGTTCCCTTTCTCCAAATCACCATCCATTACACGCGCGCTCTGCACATCAGAGCTTTATCAACTGTCATTGTGGTTTAAACCCAGCCGGTAACCCAGAATCTCACAGCCGTTCGCTCACTCCCCACATTCTTCCACCCCCCACTCCTGGAGGGATGGGGAGGAGAATAGAAAGAATGTAACTCCCATGGGTTGAGATAAGAACAGTACAATGACTAAGGAATAACACAAAACCACTATTGCTACCACCAATAATAATAATTATAAGGGAAATAACAAGGGAAGAGAATACAACCACTCACCACCCACTGACCAATACCCATCCCGATCCAAGCAGCGATCTGAGCCTTCCATGTAACTCCCCCCAATTTATATACTGGACATGACGAGCTGTGGTATGGAATACCCCTTTGGCTACTTTGGGTCAGGCGTCCTGTCTCTGCTTCCTCCTGGCTTCCCCTCCTCCGTGGCAGAGCATGAGACTCAAGAAGTCCTTGATCGGAGTAAACATTACTTAGCAACAACTAAAAACACTGGTGTTATTAGTGTTGCTCCCAGGCTGAAAGTCAAAACCACAGCACTGCACCAGCTACTAAGAAGGAGAAAAATGACTGCTACTGCTGAACCCAGGACAGTATCCACCCCTTATTCCATACCATTCACATCATGCTCAGATCCCACATTTTCCAATATACCATCGCTTTTGTCTTGTATATATATACACACACACACCCAACCACACGCAAAGAGAGAGCTATTATTCCTTAGTCCATGGACCGATTCCTATAAAGCTGCTGAATTCATCCAGTCCATGACAGATGGTAAGGTTGTGTTTCCACCCCTGGGGCAGTCGGTTCCAAGTGTACTGGATGCCCCTCCAAGTGAAAGCAAACTGTGGCCTGCACTCTGCTGCCAAAAGAATTGAGAAAAATGCATTGGCAATATCAATTGTGGCATCCCACTTGGCTGCCTTTGACTCCAGTTCATAATGAAGTTCTAGCATGACCGGCTGTTTTGATAAGGGCGTAAAAGCGTGACCCTCTTGTGGCCATGAGAGAAGGGTGAACGCACTATGTAGGAATTTTCCCAATTACCTGAGACTCCTGGCATCTACTGCACCGGGGCTTTGCTAACTTTCTTTGGTATTTTACTTATATACCTATATCTCTGGTTTGCCTTATTGTACTAATTCACTATATATATAGATATTTACCTAATTAACATTAGTGCGCTTGCTTTTAGTGTGCTTATTGGCTTTAGTGTGCTTGTTTAATAAACTCTGCATATTATACAGCTAATGTGTGGACACTTTGTGGCGTACCCTGTCTGTCAGCAAAACATCAGGTGACATAGACTTATGTATGTTCAGGTTCCTCAGGTGGTCTCAAACTCTGTCTTCTCTAGCACCCCCTCAGTGGGAGGGATTTTGCTCCTCCAGTCCCTGTCTTGCATTCCATCCACTTGAGAGGTGTGGGAAGAGTTGTTGCCAGTGAAGACCAAGGCAAAAATGTTGTTGAGTATCTAAGCTGTTGTTACTAGTTTGCCAGACATGTTTGTCAGTGGGAAACACTTTCTTTGACCTTCCTCTTCTGCCTGACATACTTGTAGAAGCCCTTATTATTCTTTGCATCTCTTGCCAAGTTCAGCACAAGCTGCACTTTGGCCTTCCTGACCCCATTCCTACACAACCAGGCAGTGTCCCTATACTCTTCCCAGGACACCTGTCCCTGCATCTACTGCCTGTGCATTTCCTTCTTGCCCTTTAGTTTGATCAGCAGGTCTCAACTCAGCCATGCTGGCCTCTTGCTTTCCTTACCACATTTCTTATACCTGGCGATCGCAAGGTTTTCTGCTCTGTGGAAAGCATCTGTAAAGCTCTGCTTTGCTTCCTTGACCCTGAGGGCAGTTTTCTGGGGGATCCCATTGAGTAACTCCTTAAAGAGCTGGAAGTTGGCTTTCCTAAAATTCAGGGTCTTGACTCTATTCTTCACCTGTCCCATATCCCTCAGGACTGCAAACTCCACAAGTGTATGATCACTGCAGCTCAGGCTGCCTCCAATCCTGATGTAGAGCAATATAGTTTTCATACATACGAAGGCACAAAACCACCACCCCATTGCAGATAAAATGGATGATGTACCACATCATCCCCAAACATTTGATATTTTTTAGAATAAATAAGAAATAATTCAAATTAGATTTATAAACAGGATTATATACATCAGATGTAGAGACAGAAACCTGTTAAGCATTCACCAATTTGAAAATCATCAGGAATGCTTAGAAATCTATTTTGATAGGATGACTGAACAAGTGGTATGCATAATGTAAACCTGCAAATATCTCTTAATTTAAAATGTCTTTGATCAAATAATCTTCTGGATAATTATATATCTGGATGCATCATATCTTCAAATGTACTGCTATTTAATTTCCACAGGCAGAGATACCAAATGGAAAGTTCTTGTGTTGCTAATGCTTTGCCCCACTGTAATCACACATGCTAGTTATTAAAATGGTAATATACTTAATGCAAACAGTCATAAAACATTCTGAAACCGAATTTAGTTGGAACTAGATGATCTTAAGTTCCTTTCCAACCCTAACCATTCTGTGATTCTTTGATTCTGTGAATGGAGGGCTGTTTGAGAAACTCATCACCTCCTGAATTAGTGACAGATGAGACAAGGGGGAGCAGAAAATTACAAAACGGAATATATAAACCTTTAGAATCAGTTTTAAGTAATGTTAAGTTTGATGGCTTTGTAACAGTAGCAATGAAAAATTACTGAGGTGCATGATACACAGAAAAAAAGTAGAGTACAGCTAGAGAACATACTGAGAATTCTCACAAGATAAATTGTTATATTTGACATAGTTTTAAGAAAAACAGTCTAGAAGAACAGGACACAGGGATAAGGAATATCTGGGAAAGGCAGGTGTCCAGGATGGGCTACAGTTAAACCAACTGATAAGTAGGAGGACAGGAGGATTATTATGTCTCTGGTGCTATGGTAGTATATACAGCATTTCAAAAAAATTTGCAAAAGGACGGAAAAAGGGGGGATTTGAGACAAGGGGAGCAGAAAATTACAAAATGGAATATATAAACCTTTAGAATCAGTTTTAAGTAATGTTAAGTTTGATGGCTTTGTAACAGTAGCAATGGAAAATTACTGAGGTGCATGATGCACAGAAAAAAAAGTAGAGTACAGCTAGAAAACACACTGAGAATTCTTGTACAAGATAAATCGTTACATCTGGCATAGTTTTAAGAAAAACAGTCTAGAAGAACAGGACACAGTTTAAAGGAGAAAGTCTTCAGGAAGTGAGGGAAGGCTATCTCCGACAGTTTCTGATCAATCTGGGAAAACAATTGGAGGTGAAAAATAAGAGAATAGTAGGGACAAGAGCAAGAGGTTTGGATTATCTGATTCACCCTTTCAGATCTGGAGACTGGGTTTATGTTAAGAGTTTCTCAGGAGATCCTCTACAGGAGAAGTGGAGCGGACTGTAGCAGATATTGACCACCTTTACAGCAGTGAAGATAAAGGAACAACCTGCTTGGATACATTATTCAAGAATAAAGAAAGCACCAGAGCCAGAGAAGACATAGCAGATCGAACCTTCAGGACCCTTACATACGAAATTGCATCGGTCATAATTTGGACTCATATGATAACAGGCGCACAAGCTTGGGACCAAAACTTACACCTGAATTTAGTGCAGAATGTTACTAATATTTTTAATCGTAGTGACTGTTGGGTGTGTGCACAGTTGCCTAATTCAGGAGAAAATCCAGACCTTCCATTAACTGGAGTTCCAATTCCTAACACTGTCTCATGGACAAATTTGTGGGTGAACACTAGCAATCTACGTCCAAGGGAAAGATTAAAATTTGGACTAATTAATGCTAATCCAGGTAATAAATATTACACCTGTGCATAAAGATGTATTACACCAGGAACCAGGGTGGGAGATTGTGGAGACAGTGTTCTCACGGGAGAATGGATAATTGGTACATCAACTCTGAATAATCCTGAAAGATACAGCAAGGCCATGAGAGGCCCAAGGAAGCTTAAGCAAGCAAGATAAGAAGAAGCTAGAATTCACTGATGTAATGACAACTGTGGACTGTTGGCAAGCTTTCGAGGTCAATTTCCCACACCTGTGCTTAACCAATTATACGCTAGTTGCAAAGGGTCTTCAGGACATGTATCCAATCATAATATGCCAAATCACTGTAAGTGCATGTAAGAAATAGTATTTAAGGGGTTAAGGCTTTGTAATAAACGGTTTCTTGTCTGATCATATTGATCTCTGACTGAGTCCATGTATTTTCTGCGGCAGGAGATCATGCTTGTTTAAATGCCACAGATGTAGGTCACCATTCAAATTGCAATCATACTATTAATATAGATGGTATCATAGTTCAGTGGTGGCCCATTCCTAAAGGGAAAGGATGGTATTGGTTATGTGGAGAAAATGATTATAAGATTCTGCCCCCCAACTGGAAGGGGGCATGCACCTTAGGTGCTGTAATACCCAATTTTACTATTATCAACAGGTATCTTTTCGGGACCTGGATTAGAAGTTTTGCTAAATGAATTAAGCAAGGGTTTAACCCTATTATTATATGGCACAGCACATTTCATAGTTTTGTAAGAGGGCTAATTCCATCTTTGGGAGAAAGTGAATTAGAGAAGGCAATTGTAAATATCTCAGTAACCATAGAGGAAATGGAAAGTAAAACTATTGACATAATCCAGGCAGAACAACAAGAGATAACTAGACTTTTTAAGGTGATATTACAAAACCAAATGGCTCTAGCATGTTACTGGCATCACAAAGAGGGGTTTGTTCCATAATCAATGAAAGTTGTTGTTCCTATATAGACCAAAGTGTCAGAATTGAAACAGATCTGGAGGAAATTTGGAAACAAACTAAGATATTTCATGAAACGGCCATGGATGACGCCTCCTGGGGTTTTGAAGAAATATGGAAAAAGTTAACTTCATGGTTACCTAATCTCTCCTGATTGAGGCAACTGGTTGCAGGAATACTGATGTTAATTGATGTTCCCTCTGGTTTTGTAAACGAGCTATGATAAATTATGAAGATTGGAAGAGAAATGAAATCAAGCATCAAATAGAAATGGGAAATTATTTCAAAAAGACTTTAGAAGGCAATGGTAGTATATAAAGCGTTGCAAAAGAATTTGCAAAAGGACGGAAAAAGGGGGGATTTGAGACAAGGGGAGCAGAAAATTACAAAATGGAATATATAAACCTTTAGAATCAGTTTTAAGTAATGTTAAGTTTGATGGCTTTGTCACAGTAGCAATGGAAAATTACTGAGGTGCATGATACACAGGAAAAAAAGGAGAGTAGTAGAGTACAGCTAGAGAACATATTGAGAATTCTTGTACACGATAAATTGTTATAGTTGACGTAGTTTTAAGAAAAACTGTCTAGAAGAACAGGACACAGGGATAATGAGTATCTGGAAATGGCAGGTGTCCAGAATGGGCTACCATTAAACCAACTGATAAGTAGGAGGACAGGAGGATTATTATGTCTCTGGTGCTAATGAACCAGTTAAGCTGGTATGAGCATCTACTGTGCATGCTTCAAAGGCTGCCAGAAGTGATGAAGATTGTTGGAAGAAGTAAACAACCCTCAGAGACCACCACCACAATTCTGTATGCATGTGGGGAACTTTCTGGAAAATTATGTAATCCATATGTAGCCTCATGAATATGTATGTATGCCCAGGGGCTATATAAGAACGGCTTGTGTCCACTACAGTAGGTTGCTCAAAGGCACCTCCAACCTGGGCAACAAGCCCCACTCGTCGTAACAGGCCAATTCTATTCCAAGTACGTAAGTGGGTATTCAAAGGCAAAAGTCATTCTTGAGTCTCTGTAATTCAGCGTGTGCTTTTTGCCAGCTTAAAAGGCTTTCAAGCATACCAAGATTAGTGTCAGGCACACACAAACCATATTAAATTCCTTATTTCTTCCCCAGGGCGCAGTATTGGACCAGTGTTGTTTAATATCTTTATCAGTGATCTGGATGAGTGGACTGAGTGCACCCTCAGTAAATTTGCAGATGACACCACGTTGGGCGGGAGTGTTGATCTGCTTCAGGGAAGGAAGACTCTGCAGAGGGGTCTGGACAGGATTGATCCATGTGCTGTGGCCAGTGGTATGAGCCAGTAGTGTGCCTAGGTACCAAGAAGGCCAATAGCATCAAATGCTTTACTGAAGTCCAAACAGACAATGTCCTCAGCCTTTTCCTCATCAACCAGGCAGGTCACCTAGTCATAGAAGGAGATCAGGTTGGACAAGCATGACCTGCCCATCATGAACCTGTGCTGACTGGGCCTGAACCCTCCATTTTCCCACACGTGCTTTTTGATCTCACTTAAGATGATTTGCTCCATGACTTTCCTGGGCACTGAGGTCAGGCTGATAGGACTGTAGTATCCTGGGTCCTCTTTCCTGCTCTTTTTGTAGAGGCTGGCCAACCCCCAATCCTCGGGGACCTTCCCACTAGACCAGGACTTTTGATAAATTATGGAGAGTGGCTTGGCAAGCTCCTCTGACAAGCTCCTTCAGCACTCTTAGGCGGAAACCATCTGGCCTCTTAGTCATGTTGTCCTGGGTTCAGCAGTAGCAGTCATGTTTTTTTTTCCTTTGTGGTAGCTGGTGCAGTGCTGTGTTTTGACTTCCAGCTTGAGAACAGTGTTGGTGAAGTTGATGTTTTCAGTTGTTGCTAAGTGATGTTTACCCTGACCAAGGACTCTGTGAGGCTCATGCTCTGCCAGGGAGGAGGGGAAGCTGTGAGGAAGCACAGATGGGGCGCCTGACCCGGGCTAGCCAGGAAGGTATTCCATACCACAGCACGTCATGGCCGGGGTGGGGGGTGACTGGGAGTTACCCGGAAGGACACGGGCTTCTGGGTGGAACTTGTGACG
>NW_026636608.1:0-2432 GCF_028554395.1 Pezoporus wallicus | reverse complement strand
CGGTACAACAGGCTGTTAAAAACTACACTGAGAGCAATGGGTGGGGGAACTTTCAAGCATTGGGATGCACACTTACCAAAGGTCACCTGGTTGGGCAACACCAGAGGATCTGCCAACAGGGCTGGCCCAGCCCAGACAGAACTTTTACATATTGTAGAGGGGGACAAAGTTCCCATGGTACATATGAAGAATTTGCTGGGGAAGACAGTCTGGGTTATTCCTGCTTCAGGTAAAGGCAAACCCACTCGTGGGATTGCTTTTGCTCAGGGACCTGGATATACTTGGTGGGTAATGAGGGAAGATGGGGAAGTCCGATGTATACCTCAAGGGGATTGGATTTTAGGGGAAAACAGCCAATGAACTTAACTGTATGCTGTTGCCTGCTGTGTAATACTTTTATAGCCCACCAACTGGATATCTGCAGGTCACCAGCGACTGGCCCTGACTTCCCTCCAGCCATCATCCCAACAGAGAATGAACTTAGATAGAACCAGATAAGCTCTGCAGTAAAGGAACGACCAGCATCAGCAGGCAACGATCCAATACTGCACACAGCCTTTCCTGCCCTGAAAGATTGTTACAAGAGATGGAACCTGATATCATGGGCCGAATGGACTTGGCAGCATTATAGGGATTGGTCCATGCACTAAGAAAATGATCTCTTTCTCTTGGTCTGTGGGTATATGGATGTATATATGTGGGAGAGCAATGGTGTATTGAAAATGTGGGATCTGAGCATGACGTGAATGGTATGTAATAAGGGGTGGATAATGCCCTGGGTTCAGCAGTAGCAGTCATGTTTCTCCTTCGTGGTAGCTGGTGCAGTGCTGTGTTTTGACTTCCAGCCTGCGAGCAGTGCTGGTGATACCGATGTTTTCGGTTGTTGCTAAGTGATGTTTACCCTGACCAAGGACTTTGTGAGGCTCATGCTCTGCCAGGGAGGAGGGGAAGCCGTGAGGAAGCAGAGACGGGGCGCCTGACCCAGGCTAGACAAAGAGGTATTCCATACCACAGCACGTCATGCCCGCAGTGGGGGGTAACTGGGAGTTACCCGGAAGGACACAGGCTTCTGGGTGGGACTCGTTTCTTGGCCGGTGGTATTGTATTCTCTTCCCTTGTTATTTTCTCTTATCATTGTTGTCGTTGGTGGTAGCGGTGGTGATCTGTGTTGTACATTGGTTGCTGGACTGTTCTTGTCTGAACCTGTGGGAGTTGCACTCTTTCGATCCTCCTCCCCACTCCTCCTGGAGCGGGGAAGGGGAGAGCCCCGGGGGGTTTGGCCTCGATTGCTCTCAGCCCGGCACCACTCACTGGGAGTGAGTGAACAAGCTGTCTGGCTAGGGTTTAAACCACGAGACAAGTCCTCTAAATAGAATTTATTTTCCGAGCAGATACTTTGACCTGCTCATCCTCCTTGGATCACCCCAGACAATTCCCGTGGACTGCATACAAGGTGGACTCAGTCACCATTTTCTCCATGCGTTCAGCCACCTCAGAGCAACCTGACATCCCCAAAAGAAACAGATGGGAGAAAGTGAAGTGCTAAGCACCCACTGTTCTTCCTGGGACACTTTCTACTGACGAGACCTCAGGATTTCAGAGGGTACCTACACAAGAGCAGTATGAATGACTTGCAAGGAGCTAGGAGACCCCTTTTGAACCTCAAAACAGAAACTGAGTTTGCTTTGCCCTTTTTTGGGGCCACTGATGTGACTCACCAGAAAACTTCAATGATTATCACAGAAACAGACTCAGACAAAAGAAAAGCATAAAAAAGAGGCAGTGGTGCCTCAGAACAGCCAGACCAAAACCATCGCATGAATTGCTGCAGGGGAAGAGGCTTTATCTGCCAGCAGGGGATGCAGACACCTGGCCCCAGGCAGGGTTAAAATCCATTCTGCACAGTGCTGTTGTCAGAAAAATACATATGCACAAAGTGTCTCTCCTAGAGATTGGCCAAGGCAGGTGGAGACTGGGAAAGGACAGGGGAAATACAGTAGGGCAGTGGCAGAGAATATCCTTACCCTAAACTGCCATGCGGAAACTATTCAAACAGGAGGAAGATGATGATGATGACATGAAACTTTATGCCAGGGAATCAAAAATTAGATATTTTACCTCTGCTGTATGTTGAAGCTCATGGGAGCTGCCAATCTGCTCCCTGCTGCCTGTTGGGCTCACACAGGTGAGAGAAATCAGGGAGTGGACCTTCAGAATGGCCATTCATGACAATCGGGAGTGGGAGACAGGAAAAGGGGGATCCAGCTCCATGGTTCCTAACCAGTCCCAAGGCAATCCAATGCCCTTCATCGACCAAAATCCTTTCACCAAGGGTTAGCAGGATTTCTGCAGATTTTAGTCTTTGGGTTCCATATATAGTCTTGAGGAGATCTAATCTCCTCTTCCCTAAAGTAACCTCCTCACTGCTGTCG
>NW_026636607.1:0-2431 GCF_028554395.1 Pezoporus wallicus | reverse complement strand
GGCGGGGAGGAGCTGGGGGGAGGGGAGATACAGAGACACATTGGGACCCATAGAGATACATAGAGATACATAGAGATACATAGGGACACATAGGGACACATAGAGACACATAGAGACACATAGGGACACATAGAGATACATAGGGACACATAGGGACACATAGAGACACATAGAGACCCCATAGGGACACATAGAGACACATAGAGACACATAGAGACACATAGAGACACATAGGGACACATAGGGACACATAGGGACACATAGAGACACATAGGGACACATAGAGACACATAGGGACACATAGGGACACATAGGGACACATAGAGACCCATAGAGACACATAGGGACCCATAGAGACCCATAGAGACCCATAGGGACCCATAGAGACCCATAGAGACCCATAGAGACCCATAGAGACACATAGAGACCCATAGGGACCCATAGAGACACATAGAGATACATAGGGACACATAGAGATACATAGAGACCCATAGAGACCCATAGAGATCCATAGAGACCCATAGAGATACATAGAGACCCATAGAGATACATAGAGACCCATAGAGACCCATAGAGATCCATAGAGACCCATAGAGATCCATAGAGACCCATAGAGATCCATAGAGACCCATAGAGATACATAGGGACCCATAGAGATCCATAGGGACCCCATAGAGACACATAGGGACACATAGAGACCCATAGAGATCCATAGAGACCCATAGAGATACATAGGGACCCATAGAGATCCATAGAGACCCATAGAGATACATAGGGACACATAGAGACCCATAGAACCCCATAGACCCCTCCCCATAGATCCCCATAGAGCTCCATAGACCCCATAGCGCATGCCCCATAGAGCCCCATAGACCCCCCCCCCCGCCCCATAGACCCCATAGAACCCCATAGACCCCACCCCATAGAGCCCCATAGAGCCCCATAGACCCCACCCCATCAAGCCCCATAGAGTCCAATAGAGCCCCATAGACCCCACCCCACAGAGCCCCATAGAGCCCCATAGAGCCCCATAGACCCCCATAGATCCCCATAGACCCCCATAGACCCCCATAGATCCCCATAGAGCCCCATAGATCCCATAGAGCCCCATAGACCCCATAGACCCCCATAGACCCCCATAGACACCCCATAGACCCCCATAGACACCCCATAGACCCCACCCCATCAAGCCCCATAGAGCCCCATAGAACCCCATAGACCCCATAGAGCCCCATAGAACCCCATAGAGCCCCATAGAGCCCCATAGACCCCAGCCCATAGAGCCCCATAGAACCCCACAGACCCCTCCCCATAGAGCCCCATAGAACCCCATAGACCCCACCCCATAGCCCCCCCATAGAACCCCATAGACCCCCATAGACCCCCACAGAGCCCCATAGAGCCCCATAGACCCCCATAGAACCCCATAGACCCCCATAGAACCCCATAGACCCCCCCCATAGATCCCCATAGAGCTCCATAGAGCCCCATAGACTCCCATAGACCCCCATAGCCCCGCCCCATAGAACCCCATAGACCCCCATATACCCCCCATAGACCCCCATAGCCCCGCCCCATAGCCCCCCCCCCACCCCCCCCCATGGAGCCCCTCCCCCCCCCTCACCGTTCCCGCGCTCCGCACGAGGCGGGGCCGCGCGCAAATCCCCAGCACGAGCAGGGCCCGCAGCAGCTCCCGCGCGCTCCGGAGCCGCAGCCCCGCCCCCCCCGAGAGGTCCAGGCCGGGGGGAGGGGCAGGGGGGAAGGGACCCGGACCCACGGAGCCCTGACCCATAGAGACCGGACCCATAGAGACCGGACCCATAGAGACCGGACCCATAGATCCTGAGCCCTGCCCTATAGATCCCTGCCCCATAGAGACCGGACCCATAGAGACCGGACCCATAGAGACCTGACCCATAGAGACCGGACCCATAGAGCCCGGACCCAGAGATCCTGAGCCCTGCCCTATAGATCCCTGCCCTATAGATCCCTGACCCATAGAAACCGGACCCATAGAGCCTGAGCCCTGCCCTATAGATCCTGAGCCCTGACCCATAGAGACCGGACCCATAGATCCTGAGCCCTGCCCTATAGATCCTGATCCCTGCCCCATAGAGCCTGAGCCCTGCCCCATAGATCCTGATCCCTGCCCTATAGAGCCCTGACCCATAGAGACCTGACCCATAGATCCTGATCCCTGCCCCATAGAGCCTGAGCCCTGCCCCATAGATCCTGATCCCTGACCCATAGATCCCTGCCCCATAGATCCTGATCCCTGACCCATAGATCCTGATCTCTGCCCTGTAGATTCTGATCCCTGCCCTATAGAGCCCTGCCCCATGGAGCCTGATCCCTGCCCCATGGAGCCGTGCCCCATGGAGCCCTGCCCCATAGATCCTGATCCCTGCCCCATAGATCCCTGCCCTATAGA
>NW_026636606.1:0-2429 GCF_028554395.1 Pezoporus wallicus | reverse complement strand
CCATAACCCATACCCTGTACCCCACACCCCACATCTCCCACCCCACACCCACACCCCATAACCCACACCCCATAACCCATACCCTGTACCCCACACCCCACATCTCCCACCCCACACCCACACCCCATAACCCACACCCCATAACCCATACCCTGTATCCCACACCCCATCCACCCCACACCCCACATCTCCCACCCCACACCCACACCCCCATAACCCACACCCCCCGCCACCCACACCCACACCCCACCCCACACACCCCACACCCCATAACACCCCACACCCCATCCACCCCACACCCTCCCACCCCACACCCACACCCCATCCCACACCCCATCCACCCCACACCCCCCACCCCCCATCCCTTTCCCCCCAGGTTTCCTGTTTCCGGGAGGAGCGGGATGTGTTGGTCCATGGGGACCAGCGCTGGATCACGCGGCTCCACTTCGCCTTCCAGGACAGCCAGTGCCTGGTGAGGGGCAGCCCATGGGTCACAGCCCCATGGAGAGAGAGCCCCTATGGGGAGAGATCTGTGGGGAGAGATCTATGGGGAGAGATCTATGGGGAGAGATCTGTGGGGAGAGATCTATGGGGAGAGAGATCTATGGGGTCACAGCCCCATGGGGAGAGAGATCTATGGGGAGAGAGCCCCTATGGGGAGAGATCTATGGGGAGAGATCTGTGGGGAGAGATCTGTGGGGAGAGATCTATGGGGAGAGATGGGGAGAGATCTATGGGGAGAGATCTGTGGGGAGAGATCTATGGGGAGAGATCTGTGGGGAGAGATCTGTGGGGAGAGATCTGTGGGGAGAGATCTGTGGGGAGAGATCTATGGGGAGAGATCTGTGGGGAGAGATCTATGGGGAGAGATCTGTGGGGAGAGATCTATGGGGAGAGAGATCTATGGGGAGAGATCTATGGGGAGAGATCTGTGGGGAGAGATCTGTGGGGAGAGATCTATGGGGAGAGAGATCTATGGGGAGAGATCTGTGGGGAGAGATCTATGGGGAGAGATCTGTGGGGAGAGATCTATGGGGAGAGATCTGTGGGGAGAGATCTATGGGGAGAGATCTGTGGGGAGAGATCTGTGGGGAGAGATCTGTGGGGAGAGATCTATGGGGAGAGATCTATGGGGAGAGATCTGTGGGGAGAGATCTATGGGGAGAGATCTATGGGGAGAGATCTATGGGGAGAGATCTGTGGGGAGAGATCTGTGGGGAGAGATCTATGGGGAGAGATCTGTGGGGAGAGATCTGTGGGGAGAGATCTATGGGGAGAGATCTGTGGGGAGAGAGATCTATGGGGAGAGATCTATGGGGAGAGATCTATGGGGAGAGATCTATGGGGAGAGATCTATGGGGAGAGATCTATGGGGAGAGAGATCTATGGGGAGAGATCTATGGGGAGAGATCTATGGGGAGAGATCTATGGGGAGAGAGATCTATGGGGAGAGATCTGTGGGGAGAGATCTATGGGGAGAGATCTATGGGGAGAGATCTATGGGGAGAGATCTATGGGGAGAGAGATCTATGGGGAGAGATCTGTGGGGAGAGATCTATGGGGAGAGAGATCTATGGCGAGAGATCTATGGAGAGAGATCTGTGGGGAGAGATCTATGGGGAGAGATCTGTGGGGAGAGATCTATGGGGAGAGAGATCTATGGGGAGAGATCTATGGGGAGAGATCTATGGGGTCACAGCCCCATGGGGAGAGATCTGTGGGGAGAGATCTATGGGGAGAGATCTATGGGGAGAGATCTATGGGGAGAGATCTGTGGGGTCACAGCCCCATGGGGAGAGATCTGTGGGGAGAGATCTGTGGGGAGAGATCTATGGGGAGAGATCTGTGGGGAGAGATCTATGGGGAGAGATCTATGGGGAGAGAGATCTAGGGGGAGAGATCTGTGGGGAGAGATCTGTGGGGAGAGATGCGCCGGCGGAGAGGGGCAGCGGCTGCTCCACGGGGGTGAGGGAGGAGGAGTGAAGGCCCGTGTGGTGGACTCCCGCCAAGGATGCGGTCTGTCTCTTGCAGTTCTTGACGGAGCTGACCAGGCTCTTCCAGAAGTGCAGGACATCGGGGAGTGTTTTCATAACGCTGAAGAAATGTAAGTTCCGGGTCCGTTACTGGGTTGAAGAGGTGTGCCTCTAAATCAAACCTGGTGTGGTTAGCATATTTTAAAAGCTACAGCTGTAATTCAGAGTATCTCGATACAAGAGGAGTCCTATGGACAAATCAATCATCCTAGCTGCAGTACTGATAATCTTGAAGTTAGACTGTGTTTCAAACTGCAGGAAATACTGGGGCTTTCTAATTATTAGTAATAATTGGAAATTAACTTTAGACTTCTATGAAGGCAGAATATAGCGTTGCCTTTGTGTGTACATGTTTCTCTGGTTTCTGGCTGGCTGGCACTGCTTGAGAAATCGAGT